>NC_138152.1:6217145-6384645 GCF_964199315.1 Orbicella franksi
AATTAGTGCAGTTTCGCGCGCATAATTAGGTCGACAAGCAGACTGATTTTTGTATAGTAGATTACACTTTAGCAAGTGTTTTTGATAAGTTACAGACACGGGTCGTTCTAGAGGTTTAGAAAGGATTAGCAGTACTGAGATGAGACGATAGTTTCTTCTGTCATTAGTGGAAGGTTTTTGGTGAAGTGCAGTGAGTTAAGCTTTAATTTTCAAAGGCGCTTGGGAAGGTTGCTGTTTTGGTACTGGTGTTGTATATGTCCAAAAAGCTTCTTTTAGTATGAGTACGAACACTGACACCATCTCGGCCAGTGGCTTTATGAGACGGGATATTATTTCAAGTCATTTTTAATTATCTTCTCTGTGTCACATTTAAAATTTTGAAGACATCTGTAACGGTCTCAAACGTGCTGTTGTTGATGAAACGGAGGAGCTGGTTATTCTTATCACGACGTGTAAAATTCGAGTTTATCATCTGTATTACTTATATATGCATAATAACAATTTCTCTCCAGATAATAAAAATCATTTACCTGGGCACCGGTATGTGTTACACGTCCTTGACTCTTTAGCTTGTCCCAGTCTGCTGCAGTCTTCTCCTCCGTTCGCAGGCAGGGGGTTGGTGCACGAACGATAACGATCTTGCTTTCCTCCATCACATGACCTGCTACACTGAGACCAATGAGACCACCGCGAGTAGCCGCCATGAACTGAGAAGAGACGTTTGAAAAGTTTAGTAGCTCGTTGCAGAAAAGACAAAGATAATAACACAGTGCGTCATGCAAATTAGTGCTTTCATTACTTTTTGACATGAAGCTTGTACCTGGGCACCGCTGAATGTTACAACTCTGTGTTTCTGCACGTGGTCCAAGGCTGGTACACCCTCGTCCTCCGTATGCTGGCCAAGGATTTGTGCAGGAACGGGAACGGTATTCCAATCCCGGACCACAAGACTGACTACAACGAGACCAACTAGACCACTTCGAGTAGCCACCGTGAACTGAAAAATAAGGTTAAAAAGATACATTAGCAGGGTAATCACGAGCAGTTAAGTGAGCCAGCGCAATCAAGTGGCACCAGAATGACATAATACAAACGAAGAAGAAGAGGAAGAAGAAGAAGAAAAAGACAAATAAGGGGTAGAAACTTATTTTATACAAAATTAAAACACATAATGCACAGAGTAGATGCTCACCCCAAATTAAATGAGTTGTTACATAGTTACGTTGTTATTTCTCTCATTTTCATAATTCTTTCACAGAAATATTAATTACCTGGACATTTACGCTTGTTACATTTTCTAATTTCTTTGTCTGCTCCCAGGCAGCTTCTTCCTTTGTTTGCTGGCGGAGGATTAGTACATGTACGAGAGCGATACTGAGTTCCTCATGGCCATCCACATGTTTTGCTACAGTGAGACCAGTAACTCCACCGCGTGTAGCCTCCGTGAATAGGAATATCTGACAACAATAGCGAAGTCTTATTTTATATCTGAGTGGAAAATACATATCCGTGAATGTGCTGGGACGACATGCTTCAACAAACTAAACAGTAGGTAAAGAACACAAAGAATGCTCCTAGCCCTAAGACCAAAAAAAATGCAGATCCCTCAACCAAACGTTGAGACTCCAGGCGGGAGTGCTTTTAAATTAAAATTTGAAGCGTCCTATTCCGAGAACCCTACTAAGGATTTAATCATTGGTTTTAAAAGTACCTCTTTCGTACTTGGTTTCCATGAGACTTTCACAGAACCTAAACAATTTTTTTTTTTTTTCTGAGACTTGTCATGAAATATAGTTGCTTAAGCAACCTGTTTTCTTTTTATAATCAATCACATGATCAATCAATCGATGGATCGATCGTTTGATTGTTTGTAAATAGAGCTTTTCGGGATCAATGAAACGAACTTTGAAACAGTTATTGTAAATGAACAACTAACTGGTTGGAGGCAGAACATGTGCCTACTTACAACTGTGCCAAGGAGCTGGACTCGAGATAACAAAATCGTATCAGCTCAGCTAATTTGAACCTGTGACCTACAGATGTCAAGTCCAGCGCTCTAACCTGATTCGACCACGTCGCCTGCCTATTTTACAACTGACCTTTCCTGCGATTTTTAATTTGATCTGTGGTAAATCTCGTCCATCTCTTCCTCCTTCTGTCGACATGACTGTTGTTTGTAAGGGGATCTTCTCTGGTTCCGTACAAAATCAACTTCAACGAAAATACGCGACCTATAATTTTGACAACAGCAAATTTAAAACGATTGGTTCTTGCTTGGTGTAGCTAAAAGGAAAATATTAAACTACAAAGAGCAACTAAGGTGTGAAAATATATCGAAATGAAATAACTATTACATGTACTTTTACTGTTAAAAACAACAACAAAATTTGAGCCAAACAACCAAACAGTAAGTGTACAAACAATTCTACGTTTCGACGACTACAGCGTGATAAAATTACCCTTGAAATTGTAGCTGCGAAAACATTTGCAATGTTACTTCACCTTCATTCACTTATTTTCTAAATCTATATTCTATTTTAATAAATAGTGTTACTCGTATACTTGAAAATGAATATTGTAAAACTTGTTGTGCTTACTGACTACGATATATAGGGGGCAACTGCTTTGAGTTGGCCTTTACATGTATATGCACCCAAGCTAACTCTCACAGACGTTTTGTGTGACGACGTTGATGTGATGTGATTAGTGACTTAGGATAGAGGGTTCGTAGTTTCGGAGGAAACCTAGAAGTATTAGTAACTGAAACAATTCCCGAGAATTCTACCAAAAGAACGACGTTTACTACTCAGCAACTTTAAGACCACAAAAGCGCTCAATGAACTTAATAGCGCGCTATAAAAGACGTAAAAAAAAAAGAAACGTTCTCTGGTAAAATTGTTTAAAGTTGTGAGCTTTCAACAGCCAGTCTGCTGTCTTCGACGGACAAAAATGAAATGATAAAATAGACCTAAAAATTTTGAATATAACAAGCAAATGGCATATATTAAATGAATACGTGGGAAAGAATGTGAGAATGCTAAGAGTGTAAAATTAGCGTTTGTTTAAAAGAATGTTGTTTGTCCCGGCAGAGGGCACGAATTGTTGACGGCCTCGACCGTTTTCGCTGTGTGCCAGGATTCCAGCGTCTTTCTAATGCGGCTGTTGCCTTTGTCAATTATCTCAGCATTGTTAAAGTCGATGGTATGATCAAAGGTCCAGGCATGTTTCTCTACATTGGAGCCTTTAGCACATTGTTTAGTATTTCTGATATGTTCTTTTCGCCTTGTACTGAACGATCTTTTTTTCGCGCATTCACAGAATCAAATGACAACTCGGTCCGTGTGAAGCTAGATTATTTCCTCTGAAAATGCAGAAAGACATTTGGAAACAAAAATAATGAGAGATCAAAAATTAGAAATTATAAATAAGTTTAATAATCTACGTGATAAACTTAAGTTATTTGAATTTCTGCCGTATCAGCTATCAGCTCGTAGAAATCTCGAGCTCGTAATCTAATTGTGACGGTGCCGTTTATTGGGCCGCTGCATTCCATTGCTCAAACATGTACGGTAAGAACTCAAGGTAATATAATGTAAACTGAGAATGTAGCTACGAAATAAATAGGTAGTAAGGTGATGAAGTAACGTGCTGAGCAAACCTGGGCATTTTCCACAAGTCTCCGCACAATTGCGTTGTACATACGAACTCATCTTACAGTAGATTTTCCAAGAGGTACACCGTTGGTCACTTTTAATATTTCGACAAGGATCGGTGTGGGCCACTATGTGCAATTGAAAAACAACAACAACAACAACAACAAAATAACAACAATCAAAAAACTAAGTAATCGGAAGTGCTATCAACGTTTACTGACAAGAGAAGAGAAAACAACTGTACATGTGCTTACGCCATTAAAACGATTATCCGCAGGGTTTAAGTAAAGAACTTTGTTTTTGGCTTTTATTTGCTAAATAATAATAATAAAAAACACGGATTACATAAAGTAGCAGGCTAATAATTTCAAAGGTACGAGAGGCTGTGTATAGCAAGAAAAAACTAATTACTCATGGGGGCCACACGTGACAGTCGCATTGAATAAGCGTCTGATGAAGACAGAGATCATCAATGATAATTAGGTATTTGTGCATTTAATTCGTTCGGAGATGGAGGAGAAGGAGAAGACCTATCCCTAAGCCTAATATCCGTCTGAAATATTAAAGTAAATAATGAAAGCTAATCGTCGATGCTTGTCACTTGAAACGAAAGAATAACAAAAAACACAACGTCCGAAATACAGCATAATTTTTTTTTATAATGCTCGTATATGTATCAGCAACAGTTTGATTTTTTTTAGTACAATTTGGGGAGAAACAATATAAAAACAGTCATCTGGTGTTGGACACATTTCAGAGGCACATGTCCGTGTTTCATGAGCTGGTCCCTTGCATTTTGTTCCATTGTTTCCTGGTCGTGGATTGGTGCATAATCGGTTTCGTTGTTGAGTTCCGCCACCACATGTGACGCTACATTCAGACCAGGGGGACCAGTTTGAAAAGCCTCCAGCAACTAAACAAAAAACACCAAACAAAAAATAATACCAACTGAATCATTGCGAGCTGGGGCCGTTTGATCCCGAGTCCCGCGCGCTAGGCATTACGTCTCCGCGCCTCCCACAGTAAACACCTTATACTCTTTGTTTCAATTTATATAAAGAAATATTCTATTCAGTAAACAGCAGCACACTCTGGAACGAAAAGGATGTAAATAGGAAGAAGAGAGGGGGTGAAGGTCATGAGACCAACATGACCAGAACTATCATGATATTAACAACTTTGGCGAGACTGCAACAAAGTTAACGTTTTTATGCAATGTCTTTGACTTTACATCACAGACTGAGGTTCTGTCATAATTCATAATTCATCAAGACTCGCTTTAGAGACACAGAGTTGAATAAACATACCCGGTAGACATGGCTGTAAATTACAGGCAGTACTATTAACACAATATTTTAAATCCGCAGCACGGCGAGAGATGGTCGTACAATTTGTGCGGTAACGATATTTACGCCCTCCACCGCACTTGACGTCGCAGTCGAACCAAGGTCCCCAAGGAGAAGTGTCTTCATTAACTAATAGGACAGGTGGGAAAGAAAAGAAATAACAATAATTCTTAAGTCGATTTTCTGCCCTGGGTCTTCGGTGGAACCCAGTAAGACAGGGCGCAATCGATCTTACGACCATAAAACGGATCAGTGAAAAAATTACACTCCTACGAATTCACACAAATTAAAGAAATACTGTATCGTTATAACAAATTCCATTTAGACAGCTAGAATCTGGCCAAAACTCAAAAGTTTTTGAAAGAAATGGGAAATTATATACTACCAGTTGTAATGAATAACTTGGATGTACAAGATAAAAAATTAATTAATTAAGTCAATATGAAATCATGACTTCAAAGGGTTATGGTTATGTTACACAATAAAGAGCTATAGTTTCTGATGAAAGGGCAATCATTGACATTATATGGAAAAAAAAATAGCAGCCAGGGGCAACTTCTAAAACGTCTGGTGCTCGGATCAGATTATTGTGGCTTTTCGGTGGCCGGCTTAACGGGGTCAGATGTAAACGGGGTCAAATTGTACATTGCGTGGAAAACATTTCGGACGATTTTACTGTACAGTATAAAACTTTTAAGTAGTTCCAAAGCTCTTACTTTCCTGCATCAGGCAGTGGCTGATCAAGACCTTGAGCTAGATCCGCCACCTTCAGGTAAACTCTAACTGAGACACTGGTTGAGATACGTAACGGCTTGATAGGATTTGTGTTATTTTCTCGTCATTGTATCTCTATAACCTTGAGGGTGCGGTAAAACTATCACCTTCACAGATGTTATTTTAGTCGAAACCGTGTTTTTTAGGCTTAAATTTCCTTTAGCCACGTTTCATCACAGTGTCCAAAATTTGCCCGAAATGAGACAAAAAGTGTCCGAAAATTAAACTTCTGAAATAAAACGTTCGAATTTTTTTTGCAAGAAATGTAGCACATTTTACCTTGTCTGGGTTTTCTGTCTTTCCTTGTGTTTCTTATTTTGATATTCCACTCTCCAACAGGGTTCTCTCCCCAGTAATGTAAGCTAGTCACCGTCCAGTTTGTAAAGTTTTTGAAGCCGGTGATACTGTCAATCACTCGCGGATAAAGAAGCCTGGACCGAGTTCCACTGGGTGATACAGAACTCATCTCCAGGTAGCCTCGGCGAGAAAAAGTTAGGTCGACCTGTACTTGCACGTGTTCCAAGTATCGGATACCGCAATTGTGTTCACTAACAGCTAAAGATAACTGCCTCGCTTCACTCCAAGGAATATACCGTGGATTGGAACTAGAAGAAGATTAAAGTACCACAGATTTCTCGGAAGAGTTCAATCCAAATACTGAATACTGGACACTGATTCCACAAGCAAATTGTAAAGGTGATACTTAAGAACGATTTGTAAAGTTTTTCTCTCCACTTTCCGCATATCTGCAGTGTGCTAATCTTCCAGCTGTTAACAAAATTTGCGAGGAGGGGGCGCATAAAGACAACAATAAAACCTTAAAAACTTGTGTTTAATCTCGGGTACAGGCATTAATGAACTTTCAAACAAACAAGGCCCGTAAGATGTAAAATGATTTTGTAGGCGAGTAGGCTTTCGGAATACAGGATAAGAAAAACAGGTCACGATTACCAACCCTGAGGTTTTGAGGTAGACTTCACAAGTCACCTGCTCGGGGACGGAAGTCCAGTTCTTCCCGTATTGAACCATTTTGTTGGCATCCATCAGTCCAAATCCAAAATGACTGCTAACTAAAATACAATAAAATTTACACGCGTTTCTCCGCAGCCTACAATTCGTATGGCATCTAGCTATCACAACTGCAAACATATGCTCGTTTCCCCACAGACACTACGGTACGTTAACGTGTACCATCACCCTTAACAAACGCATTATTTATTCATGAACAGAAGACTAACTGCATACGCGCCAAAGCTATTCGTGGTACGTAGTCACTATGTTATGCACAACCCCATGCAATTTATAATCTTGGTCGACACGGGTCGTACCGTGCAACAATTTAATCCTGGCGGCCTTTACATTTATGCTAAGGATTTATCGCTTTAATATTGTTTGCCCGGCCTGATGTGCATAAAATGATAAAAAATGTTATGAGTGTCCTGGTTTCAATGCGTTAAGATGGTCATATACATATAACTTGACCAATCCCGGCATTTGCTTGCCACTGAAGCTGCAAATTCGTATTCACCTGACTTACAAAAACATTTTATAGTAGGTAATTTGGTAGCCCATAGGAAATCCCTGGTTGATATGTTTCTGTATTGTCGCACATTGATAGGTTGAGGACAGGATGAGATGAACTAAATCCCAGTCATTCAATTCTAAATTTTTCATTTTTTTTTTCAATTTTAATGTTAGAAATTGACATTTTGCATGCAGTAAGAATTTTTCTGGTGACATTGAGTAGCTTAAATAATATTTTAGAAAAAAAAAATGCATCAACATTTACCCGAAAGGTTAGCTGCGTTTGCTCTCCAGGTAGGGGTGGGGCGTCTGATGCTTCTCCCCATCATGTTTTGAGGAGCCAGGGGCTTGGAACTTCTGGCAATTAAGTGCTGGACATCCCGCCATGTCAGGTCTGGACTGAAAAGAGACAACACATACTATTAAAAAAAAAAAAACCTCGACTACTGGAGGCTCGGAAGCGAGAAGGAGGGCAATGAAAGCACGTTTGATGAGAGGACAGAAAATGAAACGAAAACGTTGAGGGGCTCAATTTTGAAAAGAAAAATAATTTCCATTTAACTGCCATTTAAATGTCATAAGGCATGAAAATTTATTTGAAATTTCGAATGAACTTGCTAGAACTTGAATTGATTTAATTTTCAAGATCTGAAGTGAAGATAGTACAGCGAACTTTCGTGGGTAAGTTTTACGCAGCCAAGCTAAATTTGGCGAAAGTTCGCATCATTACAAACAATAAGCTTCCTAATTTCAGATGAAATTTTCTGAATTTTAGGAGATAGACGATAATAAATTGACAGGAATGAATAACAAAGATTCCTTAATATTGTCAAAATGTAAATAATATTGGGGGTTCTGTAGATTGGGCAAATTCACGACTACAACTGCCATTACTTTGCTTCAAGCGCCAAAGCAATTATCCCAGAAGCCATTGCAGTAGAAGCAGACGTTCCTGAGAATTCCTCGGTGCACTGGCGGCGACCTATTGTGGTTATCTATGGATCAGATGAAAATTGTGAGATGATGTAAACCATGAACCTCAATAGAGTGAGAAAAACTATATATTATGGGTTTAACTTTCTATTTCTGTTTGGTATTGCAGTACAGAGATAGTGCTGCTTGCCCGTGCCACGCTCTCTCGAGATATCCAAAACCAGCTGAAAATCATTTTTTTGCCAGCATTAACGAATCTACTAGCCTAAGCTGAAACAAAAGGTTGGTGTCTGTACCTCTTATGAGAAGTTATACCAAGGGCTACTTACCTGTGAATGCTAAGCGAGAACTGAAATTTCTTATGGGTAAACGTAGCCCAACAAAAGAAAACAAAACAAAACAAAACAAAAACAAAAACAAAAAACACAAAACAAACAAACAAAAAAAAACATTAATAAAACAACAACCATGCAATGGTCATGAAAGCCCTCCGTCGCAAATCTTCAATCTTCAATCTCGCCTACACTTTTTCCCAACTCACTTAAATGCTTCTAGACAATGATCTAGGCTACAAATAAAGAATATTTTTAATATAGTGCAGCCAACTGATAGTTTCTAATGAAATAATTTAAAAATAGCTCACCATAGGGGCTTTATCCTTTCCATTTGTAAACATGTCTTGTCCGTACGTCACAGCCATGATGGCTGCACACTGCTCAGTGTATGCTGGTACCGAGCCATCCCAGTTCACGGCAGAGATGGCGATTGTGTAAATGCTGTTGACGTATCCACTGAATGCGCAACTGTCGCCTGGGATTCCACCATTTCCAGCCGCGAAAACAAAGATAGATCCTTTGTTGTTGCGACCCTTAATAAGATAACAATTCATTAGAGGGCGACTCTGAATTAGGTTTAGATATTATTTTCTCTTTTAAACCTAGTTAACATGGGCCTTTGTTTGTTTGTTTGTTTTTTTTGTTCCTGGGCCTGGGGGAAGAACGAGCTCTTTGAACCCAAAACCGCATGTATTTTCACATTTACTCACTCCTTATTGGTCAAACCTATATGGCATGAATAGCATGTAAAGCATATTAACAACTTTAGAAATAACATGTCAATCATAACGGTATACCCCGTCTTAATGACTTAACATACTAGTTATATTTACAACTGTAAAGATTTTATCGCCAAATCAGTTATCTTATTAAGCCATGAATCTTCACTTAAAAAGCAAAAACAAAACAAAAAAACCACTTCATTTCGATCACATGACCAAACCGTCTCTCCAAATTGTTTCCTGGTAATTGTTGAGAATCACAAAGTTTGACAACTACGCCCCCCGGAAGGAGGCAACAGGTTTAAAAGAGTGCTGTTGAGCATATAGGGCTGGGTGACACATACCAGTCGTGTTCCTTGTTCCAGAACCTTCGTCAATAGAGGGCCAGGTCCCTCTACTTGCCAACCCATGTCCCCAGGCCCCCAGCTGTTTGAGTAGATGTCAATTAAGTTCTTTTTATGGCTTAGTGCCCTTGCCTCTAATTGGTCGGTTGATTTGATGTTGTCGTCGTATATTCGAATACCTATCGAATGAAAATGACAAAGGTATTGGCAATTACAGTTTGGAGGTTTAATTACTCGAAAAGGTTCTTATACTACTGATCAAGGCTCTTTCCAAGTTGTAGCGAGGCTTCTTCTGTCGATTTCCTGGGATGATGCATGTATTGAAAATATTCGTTTATTTCAGTTATCACGGTGTGCCCAATTAACGCGACAGTGATAAATACCTGGACACTTGAAGTGACTTATTTCTTTCATTTTATGAAAATTTTTGAAGTCGCCTGAGGGCTTCTGAAGATGTTCGAAAGTTATTGGAAAGTGAGCAGGAATTCCTGGTATTTTGCGGAAGCAAAGTTTACAGGAGATCATGATATGCCTTGAGGTCACTTATTATATGTAACGAAACTTGCATAATTGCATAATTCATCGTAAAGGTAAGGTCGACAGACGTTTAGCATTGAAAGAGTCGGTGCGAAACGAGGAAGAAGTCCTTACTTGCAATTTGCGCATCAAACGCAATACCATCGCCACAGTTGTTGTTTTTTCCTCCAGCAATGATTCCTGCACAACTTGTACCATGGCTAAAGTTATTTGATAACAAAAAAGAACCTATTAAAACTTTGAAGGTATTAGAATTAAATTATGAGAATATTTAATCCTTGACCAATGGGGAAGCCCGATTCGACTCCTACACATATCCGGGAATCATTGTAATAGTAAATATCTAGAACAGACGAAACAACACATAACCTACCTCCCAGGGCTATAAGACCTACTTATATTCCGGTCCCTCAAAAAGTCATAACTTGAGGATACGTCCTGTTAGGAGAAAATCAACAATTCCACCAATAGCCTCCGATAAGACATTTCCCATTTCCAACCGTTGGGACAACGGAAATGTCTAGGCGCAGGCCAACCTGAAAACAATTTTATTTATACTTACAAACAAAAATCAGGTTTTTAATACAAGAACGCAATCATTGATCCTTTGCTAATTGGATAAAAAATAAAAATAAAATGCATATCTGCAATTCAAGAGGAGACAAGGAAGTATAGTTCCGACAAGGATGGGTTCTATCCCACCTTCTTTGAATAAGCCACTTTCGATATATCAAAATGCAGCTTGATAATGAGACCTAGAGGACATAAACAAAAGAAATGGATAAACATGTGATTCAATTTCCTTTGTTTGTGTCCTCTGAGCTTCACTGCCAAGTTGAATTTTAATGTATCGAAAACGGTCTATTCCTAGTGCATGTTGTCATTATTTGGGAATGAAACGCCTTCGCCCAGGAGTATTAACTGATTCGAAGGAATTGCTATGACAATAATTTATGATAAACGCTATGAAGTTGTAATAATTAATAAAATACTTACAAAGTTCGATACTAAGTCAGGATGGTTCAAGTTGACTCCATCGTCCACCACAGCCACTAGAACTCCTTTTCCCGTATAATTAGCTTGCCATGCTGACTCGACATTCATTGAAATGGCTGTGTCCTTCTGTAAATTAAGCACTAACCCCCTTAAGAATCAGAAAGAGACCGAAAATGTTTCCGCCCTAAAAACGACTCCACTCGCGAAACTACTTTGCTTACTTCAGATTAAAATTCATTTAAGTATTAAATCTCTATAAAAACCAGAAGAGCGTTTATTACTTGTTCTGCAAAGAGAGGATTGCGGACTAACACTCGTGGTTTGGGCAATATTGGACAGTACATGTACATGATGAATTCGGGTTTCTATGGAGACTGGTTTTAATATTGTAAACATTTCATGCATCACAGCGCGCACAGAAAACTCATTTATTTTTCTCGGTTTTTGAGGTAAACGGCAACAGTGTCCTGGGAGCATATGAGCGTGACATAATGGCATCCTGACGTCATGAGACATCCAAAAGGGAACACCTCAGATCCCAGCTGCAGCCTGCTGTCAATCTTCTGTGTGTTCGCAGGGAAGAGACTGGGGAGACTGGGGAGACTATACGTGTAAACTGGGTACTCATTACGTACTTACCAAGTACCACTGCCAATCTCGATAGTTCCCTGACCTTTGGTTATTTCTTCTTACCTTATGAAAATAAATAAATAAATAAATAGATAAATAAATAAAAGAAAAAACAACAACAACCAAATGAGTTCAAAAGGTAAAATTAAAACCAGGACGTTTTTCTTTCAAATGTGGGAAGACAAACTCCTCATGAACAAAGTTGAAGGGAAATGTAATCCTTTTTTTTAAAATTATATCTTGACTGATTCCAGGAGTAAAATTCGTTCCTTACTAATGATGTATCAGTAGTTGGAAAATAAACATAGGATTGCACGCATTACTGGCAAACTTATAAAACATAAATATTTCAAAAAAGAAATTTTTGGACAGGAAAAAAATTTCATCTGATCAGTCGTTTTACTGACAATATCATGATGCTGAGAGAAAATTATTTATTTATTTATTTATTTTATTTTGATTCAAGTTCCGTCGTGAAAAAAATCATTAATTCTCCTCCGGAACGCAAGTTTTTAGATTTCCTTATTCCAAAGAAATGTGATTATTGCACTATCAGATCAGCTGCTCTGACTTGTCTTATAGCTGCGTTTTCATTATTTCTCGACTAAAATTTGATATTTAGGTCAATACAGACACTAAGAGGACCTCAATAAGTATGTTATACTGTTGCGAATACCAAAACTCAACAGGCCGTTCTTCGCAAACTTCACAAGTTTATTTTACGATCACAAGGTTGGCTTTCCTCTCTCGCTCTGACTGTGTACTTGTACTAAAAAGACTCAACACACGGCACTCCTTAAAACTTAGAGAAACCTAATTTGATTGGCTTACAACCTTTTCTAAACAGTTTCTTTGATCACGGAATATTACCTGACACGCAAGATTACCTGAAACGCGTTTACAATCTGGTGTTAAAGTGCCACTGAAACGAAATTTTCGTACTCTCTTTTATTAGCCCAATTTGTAGTTTCAAACGTGCTTAAAATAATGGCGAACTTTATTTCTGTCAAATCCTAACGGAAAGTGCTTTTGTTAGCAACTGAAATCGACTGTGTCCGGGCTCTGGAACCGAGTTTAAGGACCTTGTGACGTCACTGGTTGTATTCACGCAAGAAGCGCTATAGATTCTCTCTTGTTTTCACTTGATTTATTCAAGTTTATTCTTCATATTGTCGATACCTGCTAGTTTTCTACCTTGTAATTTCTGTCCAGTCTTGACAGGAAATACATATCATGAACGTTGGAGGGCGCCAAAGAGTGTAGATTCACCAAAATAAATGCTACAGATTAGAACAGCTCAGTTACTTTTCGAACATCTTGAGTGCTCGATTGGAGAGTGTGGCAATTTTTATATCACGTCCTAAAGCCTAAACACGATACTTCGTCGTCTGTTTTCAGCCTGGTTCTGACATTTGGATTCTCACGTTTATCTAAGTTCTATTAACAAGGTTCGAATATATCCTCGGCAACTTGACTGCAGTAAAAGCCGCAAGCGCATCAGCTATCCGCACAATCACGAAGTTATTAACGGTCCACAAGCTTTGACTCGAGTACTTCTTTGCACACAGAGGGCATCTTTTTATGATACTAATAAGTGAGAGTTCTTGTGGTAGACAAAATGTACCTTTGAAAATTGTGATCCGCAGCAGGGTTTGCTTTATCGCCGCATACGTATCAGTGTAAACAAAGCGGGAATTTCGCTTCTCTTTTACACGTATCTCCCAATTGCAATATTTCACGGTCGATGGATTACTTTGAGTTCTTTAGCACATACTTATGTCTATGATCTTCATTTAATAGTATCCAAATTCAAAGCAATTCGTTAAAACGTCACTAGTTTACACTCCTTTCGAAGGTCACCTTTCGCCGCCGACATTGTCACTCTTTCTCTCGTTTCCTGAAAACATACCTGTAGGGTCATGGCAGCTTAGTTTACCTTTATAGTTTAAATTCGCTCCCTCATATAAAAGAAGAGGGTTTCTTAAATTGTTGCTGTTTTGATAACTTGTAGCATGTAGCAGATACAACTGAACTAAAGGTCACTGTAGCACAATCTCGTCCGCGGTGAAACTCACAAAGCGTCCGGTTTCCTCGAAGCGAAGCGACTCGAAACTCGAAGCTTTGCTGCTGCGATTCGTGCAGCAGTAGTCCGGATAATATTTTCAACAGCTGCTTTCTCTTGTTTTCATGTCTTTTTTACTTTATAAGTGTAGATATTGTTTAATTGAGTGGTGGCCATTTCACCAAGAGTCCCGATCATTTTGCAATCTAAGAACTCCCACTCGTTTGCTTGCTTACATGAAATATCCTGCAAATATCCAATTAAATAGACTGAAAAGCCCCAGGATCGACTCTCCACCTCTTCATGTCTAAGGCTACTGTTATTACCTTCTTTACAGCTCTGAGATGTCCTTAAGATGTTTTTTGGGGTGCTTCGAATAGTATTCTCTTCTTCCATAATCACTCTAAATTTTCAGCGCGGCATGAGAGTAATACAACCAGTGACGTCACTAGGCTGTTTTGGCCGCGCCAAGATGGCCGCCAATTTTGGGCTTAACCAGCCCACTTCGAACGGCTGAAAAAGCAGTTTTTGCTTACTGTATGCGAAAAAAAAAGTCTGCAGTGTTTCCAAGTAAGGTTGAAACTTTATTACTAAGCAAAAATCTCACATACGAAAATTTCGTTTCAGTGGCACTTTAATTAACTGGTAATCATCGACTGAACTAATTGAGACTGTCAGGCACGTGCTTCCGATTTCTATTATTCCTAGATTCCCTGAATCACGCAACTTAAAAATAGGATAAACTGTCACACAATTAAATTGGAACTTTTATGACAATACTATACTGATAAAAGTAAAAGTATAATTTGTATGGAAAAACCAAGAAGCAAAATGAAACAAGTCTATGCGAAGACCAATATGCTAGGGTTATTGCAAAAATTATATACTGTAGACTGAGGCCATTTAAACAGTCAGTGTAATTGATTTTCAAATGAATGCCCTCAAATTTTATCCAACGCCGAATTAAACCGATTAACCTTCATCGCTTCATCGAGTAATGTAGTCGTGTCACACAAGATCTTGACAAACTAGATAAGAACACGGCATGCAGTTGAAAAACTTTTTTTCGTTTGGGCGAGAACAAAGTGTGTTGGCTTAGCGAGGGACGGGTGTCCGTATTATTAGCGCGCTATGTTTAGAGGAAATAATACCAGACACTTAGTGTCCAAAATGAGTGGCTCTGGGGTTGCCATTAAATCATGTTCGAGAATAGGTACTCGGCAGTCCTCAGTTCTGATGTAATTATATCGCCTCATACAGCTTAATTAGTGGCAGAATATGCAAAAGAAGCTTAACAACATCGCTTTTTCTACATTTAAAAAATTATTACATACTCACCCTTTTAGGTGCATAAAGATCCTTGTTATTTTGTCCTTCTGTCATCTTTGTCGCACTAATAGAGGACACTATAGCGTATACCATTAATGCAGTGGTAACACAATTCATGGTAAGTCGTGTTTACAGACTGCAACAATACAAAGAACATATTTTCCTAATAGGCTATGACAACAACAAGTGCTATCGTATATAGTGCAGCTGAACACTCACTGTTAACCATTGTCCAATTTACCTTGCAACCAAATGTATCGGTCCCTTCTTTTTGTTGCTCTTTAGCGCAATCAAATGTTATAGGACGTAATCCTGCAGCTTGAAGACTTTTAAAACTGAAGTCGGGAAGCTATCTGAAAATTTGTTTCCTTTCTGAGAGCTTCTGAACTTTGCCCAAAAAACAAGGAAGATAAATATTTAGCAGGAGAGGAAAACTCGACACTGTGATTCAGCTAGGACTTCCTGTAGATGCGCTTGCCACAGCGTCGGGTCAAATAAAAATATAAGAAATTAAAAGATCAAAGGAAACCTCAGTGTTTATTTAATGGGCGCTTGCCAAACAATTGAAAGTTCTCTCAACAGTTGTAACTGATACAAAAAAAAAAAAAAAAAATGGTTACGAAAACTTTCTTCATAGTTCCACATTAAAAAAAAGTGCATTTGATTATATGTCGTGAGTTTTGAAGTTATGACGTTTTCGTCCTTCCCGCTTTTAGCCGAGTACTGAAAATATATAAAAGAATGGAGATAAAATATGAAGACCGGAAATAAAAACTTAGTTTCAGTTACATGTATTTTAGATCTGTATACGAAGCCTGGCTCTCTTTAATGGTTGATTTTCAATAGCGAGAAGGCGTATTTAGCCATAAGTTTATGCTATTGTCGGTATATGTCGGTCAGTGACAACCAGTTTTGATAAAATTTGTGCGGTCATGATGTAATTGTCGAGCTAGACACATTTTTACAATTTAGAAATACCTGGGCAATATTATACATGACTGTGGCTTTTATGCCTTTAAGTGAACCGATAGGCCCTAACCTGCGGAAGCTACAGCCTGAAACGAAGGAAGTCATTCAAGTCAGGTTTCTGATTTAAACGGTCGCACTTGTTCAAAGGTTTTAATTCAGAGGTAATTGGTATGGCATAGACATTCCCAAATGATGCCGAAAGAAAACTGATGAAATTATCTGACTTTTCCTGTTTCCACGCGGTTGCCTCAGCAGAAGGAAGAAACGAAAAAGATGTCGCTTTCAACAAGTTTGTGTGACTGTATTTTGAGAACACACACACACACACACACACACACAAAAAGAAAAAAAAAAAGAAAAAAAAAAATGCTGAAGGAACTAAAACAACATGATACTGTAAGATGAATATATTGTTTGACAACCCTTCAGTGGAATGCGATAGTTCAGCCGGCACGACAAATAAGTCTTACAGCCTGTGCAAAGATCATTAACTCAGCTTACCTACTGGAAGGACCAATATCCGTTTAGGCTGACCCGCGCTGATTCATATTTTTCCAGGCGAAAGAAACCAAGAACCAAGAGAGTATCAAGGAAATAATTCATCACTCGATCCGTTTTGCAACGAAACAGAAAAACAACACAAAGAACAAAATTTTCTGATAGGCAATGACATACAACCATAAATAGATAGTTATACTGTATAGTTGCTCACTGACTGTTAACCATGGTCCTATTTACCTTGCAACCGCATGTCGAGGTCGGACGCCTTTTGTTGCCTTCCTCTTAAGCGCAACTCAAAGGCTTTTTGAAAATGAAATCAGGAACCTAGCTTATAGTTGAAAATTTGTTCCCTTTTCTGAACTTAGCTTTGCTCAAAAAGCACGGAAGATAAATGTTTAGCGGGAAAGGAAAGCTCGACTCTGTGATTCAGCTAGGACTTCCTGTAGACGCGATTGCCACAGCGACGGGTCAAGTCAAAGTATACATGTAAGTCATTAAAAGATCTAAGGAAATCTGTCAAATTGACGGGCAGTTATAACGGATACAAACATTTTGTTTACGAAAACGTCCTTCATAGTGCCACTTTTAAAAAGTGCATTTGATCATATGTTGTGAGAAAGTTTTTCCTGTTGCCACTGTTTGCCGAGTACTGAAACTATCTTAAAGAATGGATAATAGAATGTATAGAAAATATGACGGGGATAAATATAAACTTAATTTCCGCCACAAGTGTTTAAGGTCGGTATACCAAGCCTAGGCATAATTAGCCATAAGTTTATGCTTTTGCCGGTATATGTCAGTCAGAGACAGCCAGTTTCGATAAAATTTGTGCGGTCATGATGATGTCGAGCTCGACACGTTTTTTTTAACAATCTGGGCAGTATTATAGATAACTGTGGCTTTTGTGGCTTTTGGTGAACAGATAAGCTTTAGCGGAAGCTACAGCCTGAAAGGAAAAAGTCATCCAGGTCAGGTTTCTAATTTTCACGGTCGCACTTGTTTAAAGATTGAGAGGGAGTAGACGCTCCCAAATGATGCCGAAAGAAAACTGATAAAATCATCTGACTATTCTCGCTTCCAAGCGGTGGGTTCAGTAGTGAAGCAAGAAAAGAAAAACAAATGTCACTTTCAACAAATCGAGTTGGAAGTTTGTGTGACAGTATTTTGAGAACAAAAAAAAACTGAAGGAACTAAAAGAACATGATATTATAAGATGAATGCAGTACTTGACAACCCTTCAGTGGAACGCGATAGTTCAGCCGGCACGACAAATTAGTCTTACAGCCTGTGCAAAGATCCTTAATCTCAGCTTACCTACTGGAAGGACGAATATCCGTTTAGGCTGGCTGCTGATTCATATTTTTCCAGACGAGAGAAACCAAGAACCAAGACAGTATCACGGAAATAATTCATCACTCGATCCGGTTTATTTATTCTTATAATCTGTCATCCCACTTGGTCACAAGAAGTTAATAAGATACCTGCCTGATCTAAGTAAGTTTGTCTGACGCAAAGTCCTCGTGAAATAAGGATAACAAACTAGGTTTCTTAAATACTGAGGGACACTCCATGATTATAAAGGCTGTATAGTCAACGTTATTAAAAACTGGATCATTGGAAAATGCAATTTGAAAGTTTTCAACTGCTTAGTCATCTTGTCCATGACCCATTGTAACATGCTTTACAAACTGTAAACGTGCGCGTGAATTTTTGGGGCGTTTTTATTTTATTTTTTTTAGCTTAGTTTTCTATATTTTGGGGACGTTTTTAATACAATAATTATTCTACTCTCGCTTGTTAGATGTGGGATAATCATAGTCAACTCGACGCTACGGGCGTCAATGCTTATCCATATCCAACGCGCGCTCGTGGAATAATTAATTCGGAAGCTTATAATAAACCCTTTTTTTCATTGTTCATGTCATCATCGATCAGCGTGGTTTTGAAAAAAAAATACGAATCATAGAAATGCGTCCTTCATTGCTTAGTAAATGAAACTCTTTATTTTTCTACACGCCCTGGGATGTTCACTACGAAAAAGTTGTTGCCGGGAGACAATATCATCGCAAAGGGCGCGTAGAGTTTATAAAGGTTGCCGGACTGCTCTTAATTATTCCTTCCTTCTCTCAATAACCGGGACAGGTTAAAAAAGAATCGACGTCAAGACTTAAATTTGAATTTCGAAATCAGACCAGAGTGTTTTCGTAATTATTTAGAGTTAAGATAAAAAAAACCAAAACAAAACAAAACAAAAAAATGTTGTTAAACAGAAGACAGTTCATAAACTGTGCAACTTGCGTATCGTATAAATAAGAAAGAACTTGGCCAGTACCCTGGCATAGTAACCTCACGTTTGGTCCGTAACCGTATATATTTTACTTATGAGTCTGTGTTTATATAGTAGCATACGCAGGAAATCACTGAGAAAGTATTTTAACGGGCAATACGTATGGCTTATAGCGTGAACAGTCAGGTCACAGAAGTAGATCCTCGATCATTAACTTGATATCTAGTAGTGAGCGGTTAAACACAACGCTTATAGCACTAAACTCCCTTTAACTGATTGGATGGATTCCTGGCATGTCTTCTCATTTTGCGTGTGAATCGACTACTTCTATTATGACTAAAATGTATTTAGATTGCATCTTTCTTTCTTCTCTACTCAAGTTTAGGTCAGTTATGCCTATATATACCTATATATAAATATATATATTGTTTTCTTTTATACCGAAGATGATGGGTTAATCCCGTTGCTGATTATAAATGCAGGTGTGAAAATTAATATGCACCGAGCAATTCGAAGTATATTCATATTATTTATTATGGTGATATTGCTCGAATTATGACTTCAATCAATCTTTCAAGTTGACCATTTTCAATATGATATTAAAATGAAACATTGACATCGTGGTTGCACGTATCTGATTCATGCGACCAAAACAGTGAAAGTGTGAGTCATGCAGCAGCTACTTAATTGCTTAAAGTGACTGGAAAATGAAACATTTTTGAAAAAAAGGACGTTCTTGAAGAGGCTGAGTCAAGAAATTCTGTGTCGACTCTTTATTTGGTACTGTTGCATGCATCGTCTGACGGTGATGAAGTCGATTATCTGTCACTCATATCATCAGTAAAAGGCACAGTTTTACTAATTTATTTCCTTTATTTAGGTGATATTAATCAAAAATCTCACTAAGACAGGAGAAAAAATAGGATCAAGCCTCTTTAACACGATTCATTAGTTTTTATTGACCTTTACATCTTTGAGTTCAGTCGTTCAATTTTACTGCAGTCATCATATTGTTTCATTTTTTTTTTTTTTTTTTTTTTTTGATCGCGATGTTTGTTTGGTTTCAAGCCAGGATTTCGGAAAACAAATAATTTTGTAAATCCTTTACTATAGAGATTTCACTGCTTAGTATCGTTACAAATTTTTCCCCGTCATTAGTATCATTTGAATTGTCCTAAGAGCTCGCTAAAACACTTCATCGCAAGAGAGTGAACATAAGTCTCCTTCGCAGCTTTTTCGATCAGGGCAACATGCGAAAGAAACTAGGCAAACATAGACTGCACCCCAAACTGCTCCAGTTATACAGTCTTTTATTTTATGCTCGTGAGACTCCTATGACTCTAAAAAGGATAATGCTACATAAAATACTTAATACAGATCACACTTCTGAGCTAAAGCTGACAGAACGTACAGTTCAGCATTGAAGGAAGCTTGGTTACCAACTCGATCGTGAAAATGCGACCACTGACGCGAACGTAATACTTACTTTGTGGTTTTGAAACGATGGCGATCCAAAACAGCTATTTATAAATGTTTGTACAAAATTAGCTATTTGAATAACGAGAAGTTTATTTGTTCATCACATTTGGCATCTCTAACATTCACTAACTGAGACTTTGAACTCCAACGCCAAAAACAGGATATGACTGTTTATCAAGCAATGAGTCCTGCTGAAATGAATACCTTCCTTTCCAGCTTTTTCACTTAAAATAACCAATAACCGCAATATCAGCCAGTGAAAGAAATGAAATATATACACTGAGAAAAGACCACCTCCCTAAGAAGATTTTACTGACTCCATTGTCTCACGAATATTATGTTGATTATGTTTATTGACAATGGACTCTGATGATGTACATATTTTTAATAGTTTTGGCTATTTCTTATTGTCCTAACACGCTGGAGCGATTTGCATTCTCTCGTTATAGCTTCCCTTTTAGTTGGCGATGAGGTGGTCAATGCCACACGGAGCGAAATGCTGCAGCGCAGTCGTTACCGAAAAGGAAGTGATTGTCAGTCACGTAGAGCTGGTAAAAGACAGAAGCTGCTGTTTCGCCTTGAATCACGGCTATATAAGTCACAATGATTCTTCACTGAAGTAAACAGTTTGCCTGAAGTTTTGAACGTACAGTTTGAGGAGCCAAGAACAAGAAAGATGGTGAGTGACGGTAATTCTGATTTCAGTCGTCTCCATGTAATTCTTTTAAAAATGTGTTTAGCTTTAACTGATCGACTTAAGTTTGAGACTTAAATGGGCCATTATAGACTCATTGTGCCATGTCAGATATTTTTCGTGGGGTTAAAATCGGAGAGGAAGGGTACATCTTTTATTTTAATTTCCGGCAAACCTTTCACGCATTACGACTGACCTAGCAATGTGCGTTTCTACTGGTGCAAGAGTAAGTTATTATAACTGAACATAATTAGATGAAAAGGTAAGAATTTAGAAAATATATATATCTATTCTTTTTTTCTGTTACACACCTGTACCTTATTCGTCTTGATAGGGAGTTCCGTCTGTTGCTGCAGTCTGTTTCATCCTGTTTGCTTTCGTCGGTCATTTGAGAGCTTCAGTGGTAAGCTGACATCAATTTCTCATATTATTTGCTTACTTGAACTATTTAATTGTAATTATATTTTGAAGCATTTTATATGGGTGGATAGTGCAAAATTGTAGTTTTTCGTAGATTTCAACTTTGAATGACTTACATCCAGGAAAGGGACCCCAACAGGACTGGACGACACACACGACACAAAACACATACAACCTTTTCGTTCCTAGACCGAAAACTGAAGCAGGCAAAAGAAGTTTTCAATGTCGCCCGTTCGGTTCTCTGGAACAGCTTGCTATTAAGCGCTAAGATAGAGCCCACTTTTAGAGGGAGCTCTTTTAAGTCCGATATAATCGAGATTGATAGATAATAAAGGTTTTTTTTTAAAATAGTTTTTGGTATAATTCTGCACATTACTTTAGTTAATGTGATTAGATAACTTAACAAGGCTCGATGGAAGAGCATGCATGCCATTGATACCGAGGATAAATGAATATTACCTTACCTCACCTTACCTTACCTTAAACAGGTTTGCTGTCGTGCCTTTTTCGTGGTTATTTTTTTCCCTCATTACAGTGGTCCATCGTCAAGTTCGCTATCTTAGGCTACGCTCTCAAATTGCATGTATAAGCCACAAATAAATGGGAACAAGTCTCGAATTATTAATTAATAATAGTCTCTTTTCAAAATTTTCCCACGGACATCCCCATCTATCAAAAGCTATAACTGATAGCATCAGAACTTAAGTCTTTTTTCTCTTACAAAAAAAGCAACAAAAACCACACTATCATAATGCTAAAAGTCTTATTCTTATAAATTAAACAGATTCCAAAGGAGGAAATAGCGGAGAATTTGAATTTGGAGCAGTATTACCTTCGCATAACCGAGAGTGGAACAACGTTTGCAGAGAAAATAGAAATAGACGAGGAGAAAGACATGGAATACTTTCATGTTCCAGCTCACAATGATGTGACAGAAGCCGCTGACTATTTGTACGACTTTAAAAATGCAAGTGAAACCATGGAAAGTTGCTGTCTTTTTAATGATAGAATTAAATTTATTTGGCCATTACATCATGTTTAGTAGCTTTTAAGTTAGTTTCAAACTAATAAATTGTTTGGTAAATTAGTGTGACCCATGCTTGCTATCACGTGACTCGAATAAAATCTAATCTTAACTATCACTTTTATCACTTGTTACATGCAATGTATTTTTTTTAAAGGATATGTCTGTTCGTCGGGTGAAAAGTAAAGCCATTTGCTATCTTGGACCACTTCCAGACGACTTGCCAAAACCAGCCCATTTGAAAGCTGAATTGCAAGGGGTATGTATGGTTAAAAGATTAGGAACTCTGTTTTCACAAATTGCCATTGAGAAAAAAATAAATAAATAAATAAATAAAGTGCGTTGGCTTGTGCATGTTCTTGTTTTGGCGGTAAAGCCGAGCGTAACGCCAGTGGCGAAACCGCGCGGGAATTGTTGAGGAGCCGAGTTGAATCTCCCTACTAGCTTCGGTTGCGTGAGAATAAAATGGCGGCTCCGACAGCAAAAATCATTCGCACACGAAACGGGCCAGCTACGCATCCTCAATTTGACGTCTTCTTCCCTTCCCGGTTTCTTCTCCATTTTTTACTCAGTTCATTCTAAACTTGGTACCTGGGCAAACTTTTGCATAATGCGTTAAAATCACGAAGCACACCAAGAAGCCACAACATCACTTCTTGTTCATTAGTGTGAACCAGTAATGTTTCCGACTTGTTTTAAAGGATCCCCCCATTCATACAAGTGTTTAATTTTGGTTTTCAGCTTTCCCAAGTTCCCCCCAATGAGAACAAAGTCATAGTTCAAAAGTATTGGGTCGTATCAGAGCAGGTCGACAAAATCTTTCTCCGACGAGAAGTGCAAGAATTCTGTGGCCAATTCCCAATCTATCGCTTGCAAGAAGTTGACTTTAATTCTACTCGCGAGGCAGAGATCGACGGAGGACACCCCCGTTTAGGTAAATAGTGCTAAAAGTGCTAAAAACAACAATAGTTTTTGAAAATGTCTTCCCAGATGCCTTGTTCTTTTATTCAATTTTTGCTCTGTGGAGTAACTAATTGGAACGTAATAAAAGAAAAAATAAATCAAGTAAAGTCACACACTAGAAGGCTTATCATAAGATTGTGCGTCAAGTGTTTCGCTATGGAGCATTATTTTAGTTGCACCTCTTAAAAACCTCTATTTTGATTCGTTCTTGTTAACCTGCACTTCTTTTGTTCTGAGGACGTGGGGCATTGTTTGTGTTCTTTGCCTATTGCTTCTTTTCGCCAGTTATAAAGAACCTTATAAATGGTGCAAGTCACCCCTGAGGTAAAGATAACCTAGCTCGCGTCACAGATAAGTTACATCGTATTCGCTCCTCTCAAAAAAATCGGGGAGAGGATTTTTTGAGGGGTGGGGGGTGGTTCTTTACAGGATAGCTACACCATCATATGCTGAGAATTCGGTAACGCGTCCGGATGCACCCCAGGTTAACCTAATATATCTAATCAGGTTAGCTGCAGCAGTCTCGAAAAACAATATCATTATGTTCTCTGTTTTTTTTACAGAGACATATAAAAAGTATTTCCTGTGAAACACCAGAGACAGTCATGGGATTTTAATAGAAACTATTACCAGGCAACTTATATTAACCTTTTCATTGACAGCCAGAGCTCTTACATTAGCCAATCTGACAGGACTGGGTTTCTGCAGCAAAGGATTGCCAACCGATCCGAAATGTATCCCCGATGATTATATCTTCCGGATTCAGATTGGTAGCCCGTCCTGTACTTATTGGCTGGTCTGCGTTTTTGACAAGGGAGCGCGCAAAGAGAGGTGCGAGGACTGGTTGCACAGGCGGAGCACCATGCTTTGTTACAGTGTTAGCTGTCCTCCTAAATGAAAGGACTGAGCTACATCGGTTTAAGAATGACGAGGTATCATGGATGAGGAAAATACGCTGTTACAAACAGAAGGTCTAACGATAAGTTTAAATGTATTTGTTAATTTGATTGCACTGATTAACAAATTTTTAGATTGTCAATTGACTTATAATTAACCAAATAAATTGAAAGACGCAAATTTTATAACTTGTGCCAGATTTTTTTTCAATTAAAGCTTATGGTTCTCTCCCCACTCCATTCCACTAGCTTTTGAGAGTTTTTCTTTCTGCTTTAGACCAAAGTCGCGGGATTTATACACCCTTTTCCGGACTAACCAGCCAAAATACTTGAAAGCATTAAACAAACTTGGAAAAAGGCAGAGAGAAAGTTATTTCATTTTTCATTTTAATTCAAGTTCCCTCATGAAAAATATCATTAATCCTCCACCGGAACCCAAGATTTTCAACTTCCTTATTCCAAGGAAACGTGAGTGTATCCCTGATCAGATCCGCTGTTCTGACTTGTCTCATAGCTGCGTTTTCATCATTTCTCGACTATAATTTGATTTTTAGGTCAATACAGACACTGAGAGGACCTCAATAAGTATGTCATACTTTACTGATAAAGATAAAAGCATAATTTAAATGGAACAACCAAGAACCAAAATGAAACAAGTCTGTACGAAGAGCAATATGCCAGGGTTATTGCAAATATTATATGCTCTTGACTTAGGTCATTTAACAGTCAGTAATAGATTTTCAAATGAACTGAGCCCTCAAATTTTATCCAACGCCGAATTAAACCGAATGACCTTTACCGATTAATGCACTAGTCGTGCCACACAAGATCTTGACTAACTGATGAAGAACATGGCATGCAGTTAAAAAAAATTGGGCGAGAACAAAGGGTGTTGGCTTAACGACGGACGGATGTCCGTATTATTAGCGGGCTATGTTTAGGGTACAATACCAGACACTTAATACTGTCCAAAATAAGTGGCTTTACGTATGAACCGGGTGCTGCCCGTAAATCATGCTCGAGTATATTTACTCGAACTCAGCTATCCTCAGTACTGATATCATACAGCTCAGTGGCAAAATAAACAAAAGAATCTTAACAACATCGCTTTTCGTGCAGTTAAAAATGTTAACATACTTACCCTTTTAGGTGTATAAAGACGCTTGTTATATTGTCCTTCTGTCATCTTTTTCGCACTTATAGAGGACACTATAGCGGCTACCATTAATGCAATGGTAACATAATTTATAGTAAATCGTGTCCAAAGACTGCAACGAAACAAAAAAAACAACACAAAGAACAACATTTTCTGATAGGCAATGACATACAACCGTAAATAGATAGTTATACTATATAGTTGCTCACTGACTGTTAACCACGGTCCTGTTTACCTTGCAACCGCATGTCGAAGTCGGACGCCTTTTGTTGCCTTCCTCTTAAGCGCAACTCAAAGGCTTTTCGAAAATGAAATCAAGAACCTAGCTTATAGTTGAAAATTTGTTCCCTTTTCTGAAAACTTCTGAACTTAGCTTTGCTCAAAAAGCACGGAAGATAAATGTTTAGCAGGAAAGGAAAGACCCTCAAGGCATTCATATTCGAGTTATAGTAAGCCTTAGGTATAATTAGAAGATATTTTAAAGCTCTAAAACTAATGAATAAAAACTCTAATAAGCTCCAGGCTCGAATAAACTACAAAGGTCAATAAACGCCTGATCCGCGAGTCAAGTTTAAAATAAACACCGGGGGCGTCTAATCGAGAAAATACGGTATAGCTGTTTATCAAGCAATGAGTCGTGCTAAACTAGATCGTTTCCCTTCGAGCTTTTTACTTAAAATAACCATTGACCACATCGTCAGCTGGTGAAAGGAATGAAATATATTCAACGGGATAAGGCTACTTTCCTTAGCGGTTGTAACTGATACCATCACGTCATGAATATTATTGAAAATGGACTCTTATAATATACATATAATTTTTGATAGTTCTGGCTATCTTATATTGTCCTGACACGCTGGGACGATTTGCATTCTCTCGTTACAGCTTCCCTTTTAGTTGGCGATGAAGTGGTCGATTCCACACGGAGCGAAGTGCTGCAGCGCAGTCGATATCGAAAAGGAAGTAATTGTCAATCAGGTAGAGCCGGGAAAAAAGACAGAAGCTGCTGTTTCGCCTTGAACCACGGCTTTATAAGTCACGATGATTCTTCACTAAAGCAAACTTTTTGCCTGAAGTCTTGTGCGTGCAGTTTAAGGAGCCAAGAACAAGAAAGATGGCGAGACACCATTATTCTGGTTTCAGTCGTCTTCTTGTAATTCGTTTAAAAATGTGTTTAGCTTTAACTGATCGACTTAAGTTTGAAACCTAAATGGGCCATTGTAGACTCATTGCGCCGTGTCAGATATTTTTCGTGGGGTTAAAATTGGAGAGGGCGTGTACATTTTTTTATTTTAAATTCCCGCGAAACCTTTTATGCATTACTGATGCTTAGCTAATTTCAATGTGCGTTTCTTCTGGTGCAAGAATGTGATGTTATAACTGAGCATAAGTCAGTGGAAAGGAAAAAATTCAATATAGTTTAATGTGTTTATTTTCACTGTTATCTTATCCTTTTTGCTAGGGAGGTCCGTCTGTTGCCACAGTCTGTTTCATTCTGTTTTCTTTCCTCGGTCATTTGAGAGCTTCAGTGGTAAGTTAACATCAACTTTTTATATTGTTTGCCTAATTAAAGTCTTTAATTGTAATTATATTTTGAAGCACTTTATATGGGTGAATAGTGCAAAATTTGCAGTTTTCGTAGATTTTAATTTCAATGACTTGTGACATCCAGGAAAGAGTCTCCACCAGGACTAGGATGCACTCGTACCTTTTTTTGGATGCCCACGTATCTTTCTCGAACGCTCTCGGTGTTGCACCTTTTTCTGATGCTCTCGTACCTTTCTCGGATGCTCTCGTACCCTTTTCAGATCCTCTGGTCCCTTTCTCAGATGTTCTCGTACCTCTTTAGGATGCGCTCATACCTTTTAGGAGGCAGCGTGGCCGAGTGGTTTAGGGCGCTGGTGTTGTAATCCGGAGGTCCCGGGTTCAAGGCCTCTACCCTGCTACTGGCGGGATTTGTTTCTCGGTAGTCCCGAGTTCAAATCCTGGGTCACGCTTTGTAAATGACCAACTGGTCTGCCTCCTGCCAGTTGGGATTTTTAACTATGTTACGTTTATTTGAAATATTTTTTTCCTTTGTTTCAGTGGCATGCCTGAAAACTAGCTAAGCTTAATGCTTGTATAGCTAAGTGCATGACCACTATAAATGAGATTCACGTTTTTTTTTTCTTTTACATTCACACAAGAGACCATGATCTCATTTTCTCTTGATTTACATTTTTCGGATCTTCTCGTACCTTTTTTCGAGTCAAATCGTGTTTGGCACCACTTATATATGTAATCCAGAAATAAACTGGAACAAGTTTTAGATTATTAATTAAACTGGGGTGGACAGCATTAACTCTCAATTAAAAAAATAATAATCTCTCATTATCATTTCAGGAGAGCCGCACCCAGTTTCTCTTTAATGAAACTAATCGATGATTTCTTTCCAAAATTTTCCCAAGGGCATCCCCACCTCTTAAATAAAGGCTGTAACTGAAAGTGTCAGATACAAAGTATAAAGTTTTTTTCTTACAAAAACCAACAAAAACTACACGATCACAATATTATAACGTTTTACAGATTCCGAACGAGGAAATAGCGGAGAATGGGAATTTGGAGTAGTATTACCTTCGCGTAACCGAGAGAGGAACAACGTTTGCAGAAAAAAATCGAAATAGACGAGTCGAACGACCTGGAATATTTTCATGTTCCAGCCGACAACGGAGTGAGAGAAGCCTCTGACTATTTGTACGATTTTACAAATGTACGTGTAACCCTGATAATTTGGCGTCTCTTTAATAATAAAGTCAAATAGACCATATTCTTATTCTCGATGTTGGACTGGAACGAGCTTGCACCTGAGGCTAATGTGGGGAGTCTTTGCAAATGCAAATGACATTGATCTCTGTTTAATGCTATTCCCCCGCATAACTGCCTCCATTGCAAGCTAGTTCCAGTTCAATACCGAGAATACATGTTTCGTAGATTTTAAGTTAGTTTTAATAGGCCCTTTGCACGATCCGGTCACATGGTGCAAAATCACACATGCTGGTGAGCAAGTTGCACAGTGGGACTTCCAAAACAATGCAACTCGCACCAGTCCACCTGGATCTGCCTTTGTTTTGGAAGTCCCACTGCGCAACTTGCTCACCAGCATGTGTGATTTTGCACCATGTGACCGGATCGTGCAGAGGGCCTATAGACTGGTTATGAAGCCCGGCAAACATCAAAGGAGCAAACAAAGATGCCAAGATTTATGTTGGAAGGTCCACGACCGTGCACAATCTTTTGTTTTGCGCTCATACACTATGCATGAATTACGTAACCAACACGTTTCTATTGGTTAGTTCCTTAGTACGAAGTAAACAACTATTGAGTTCTGTGCACGGTCAAGGCCAGAAATGCGAACAAAAATATACAACAAAGAACTTTGTCGGGTTTCACAACCATATCCCTCTATTAACTATGGTTTTTATTTAAACTAACAACAAATTGTTTCGTAAATCAATGTGACCCATATGCATGGGTTCCGATCATGTGACCCAAATAAAGTCAGTCGTCTTAGCTATCACCATTTTCACGAAATATATTCTATTTAAGGACATGTCTGTGCGTCGGGTGAAAAGTAAAGCCATTCGTTTTTGGGACCACTTCCGGACGACTTGCCAAAACCAGCACACCTGAAGGCTGAGTTGCTAGGGGTATGTGTGGTTAAGAGATTAAGAAGTGCGTTTCCACAAGTTACCGATGAGAAAAAAAAATGCGCCAATTTGACGTAATACATCAAACACGAAAGACTGCGTTTGACCACATTTCCAAACACCGAGAAGAGAGTGTTTTCGAAGCGTTTTCGAAATTTTGTCAAACACTGTCTTGAGTGTTTGATATATCTTCCCAATCGAAACTAGAACTAAGAGGAAAATGGAGAAATAAAATCGTTGAAGGCTACGCTAATTCAGATCAAAAATCACGGTAATGGTTTTCCTTTGTTTCAACTCGATGAATTACCAATGAGTTTAGGAAGTCTTGAACCCTTCCCGGTTTCTTCTCCATTCTTCTACTCAGTTCATTTCAAACCGTATGCTTACTCACCCTTACAGAAAAGTGCGTCAACTGAGTACCCAGTCAATTGCAAACGTTTGAAAATGCGTTGAAATCATTAAACTCGCCAAGAAGCCACAACGTCAGTCTTCTCGTATTAGTGTGAATCAATAAGGTTTCCAATTTGTTTTTAATGACCGCTCGCACTCATACAAGTATTTTGGTTTTCAGCTATCCCGAGTTCCTCCCTATGAGAACAAAGTAATTGTTCAGAAGTATTGGGTCGTATTAGAGCAGGTCGACAGAATCTTTCTCCGACGAGAAGTGCAACAATTCTGTGGCCAATTCCCAATCTATCGCTTGCAAGAAGTTGACTTTAATTCTACTCGCGAGGCAGAGATCGACGGAGGACACACCCGTTTAGGTAAATAGCACTTAAAGTTCTGAAGCAGCAACGGTGTGCCAAAAAGGCAGCTGCCTTGTACTTCAATTTATATTTAATTTTTGCTCCGTGGAGTAACTATGTGAAACGCAGATTATGTTGTTATGTCGTTTATGTCGTTATATCATAAGTGTGAACCAGGTCTTACCAGGTAACTTATATATCTAACAAATTGACGTCAGTTCCTGTTATTGATCATGTGTTCGTCATAACATTGTCAAGGTAAATGTGGATCCACGAAGCGATAACCGAGTGGATCGGCCGACCACTGTGACAATGTTATGACGAAATTCATTATCAATTACAGGACAGACGCATGGAAAACTGACGTCAATTTTTTTTTCAATAACAAATTGTTAAATTGTCCGCTCTCGCTCGTTAACGCATCGCATAAATTATAGCGGAGCTCCGGCGGCCCGAAGGGCCGCCAAGCGAAGCCCCATACCCATATAGGAAAGAAAAGGAAACCCATGAATTGTTTTTCTCATGGTTATCATGGCTAGCGGTATTGCTCGTGGACGCGTACGAACGACGACGACAACGACGGAGTCGCGCAAGATGGCGACCATACTCCAGTTAAAAGATTAACAGACATGCAGCCTTGATTTATATCTTCCTTCTTTGATATTGGACGTCCATAATATGGTCAATTGACACTTGTCAAAACAGGGTATTCGCTGACCAGTTTCACGTGACCATATCGCGGGTTCAAGTTTTGAGCTCAACGAGGTAACTTGTTTTTTCTATGAAGTTGACCGCGGACCAAGAGCTGGCTTTCTCTTGGTTCGCGGGCTCATGTTAGTTAACTTGTTGTAAACGGGGCCGGGTTGTTCGGAAGCCGGTTAATGCTAACCCAGGGTTAAAGGTTAACAGAACTATAAGTATTTATTGTATACAAATGTTTCGTTTTGTGTATTTGGAGATTATTCCAACTCAAAACAGACGGCCAAATAATATACAGAAGTTACAAAACTGAAATCAAAATTCTCGCTTAACCTGGGTTATCCTAACCGGGCTTTGAACAACTCAGCCCAGGAGCTCCGCTTTTAGGCTTGCCTAAATCTATATGTTAAATTCATGTGTCTGTTCGCTTATTGACAATGAAAATTAACCAATAAGGGCGCAAGAATTTCTGCAGTTGTTATAGAATAACTTTTTCATCAACAGCCAGAGATCTTCAACGCGCCAATTTGACTGGACTGGGTTTCTGCAAGGAAGGATTGCCATCCGAGCTGGACTGCAGCCCGGAAGAATATACCTTTACGATCGAGATCCGTGACTCGGCCTGTACTTGGTGGCTGGTCTGTCAGTTTGACAAGGGAGCGCGCGCCGTCATGTGTGAAAAGTGGGCACACAAGATGAGCAGTATGGCTTGCTACAGTGTTAGCTGTCCTCCTAAATGAGTGGATGAAGCCTGATGACGTATCATGGATGAGGAAAATAAAGCTAGCCCAAGCTAAGCTAGCCCAAGGACTAACCATAAATTAAGATGCATTTGTTAATTTGATTGCACTGATAAATACACTTTTAGATATTCCTTGTCAATCGATTTATAATGAAACAAAATAAGCTTGAAGACGTAAATTTATAACTTGTGTTTGATTAAAATCTACGGTTCTGTCTCCACCCTATTCGACTTTTGAGAGTTTTTCTTTCTGCTTTAAACTAAAGCCGCGGAATTCATACAACCTTTTCCAGACGAGCTAACCAAAATGCTGGAAAGCAATAATAAAAAATAATAATAATAAAGAAAAAAATTGGCAAAACTACGACGCTATAGTCAAAACAGCTGAATACCGTTCTATTCGTTTTTTTCAACTAGTCTGTACATTTTTAAGGAAAACGACCAATTTTTTAAGTTTACAAGACATGTTTCGACAGAACTTCTGTCATCTTCAGTTGAATGATTACAAAGCAAGTTGAATAATAAGTAGACAAAAAATGCCAATTAAGACAAATAGTAACAAAAGAACGTGAAAAGGTGTAAATTAATAGGATAGTTTTAGATTTACATGGTGTAATTGCTGATTGAGGCAAGGTAGTTCTTTTTGAATATGGATAGCCTCCTTTATTTTGAGTTGAAAGCTGGTAGTGGCGTGACCTAAAATATGAAAGCAGTCTATTGAACACAATGAGCGACAACGTTCAGAATTCTGAAGATGTTTGAAAATGTGAGAGGCCTTATCAACGGCTAAGTGCTCACGTACGCGTGTGGAAAAATGTCGGGTGGTTTCGCCGACATAACAGGCATTACAGCCCGCACATGTAAACTTATAAACTACACGTGAACGAAGCCCGCCGGGAATAGGGTCTTTCACACCAAAAAGGTTACCTATCTTAAAGGAAGAAAAAACTAATTTGGTGTCTAAATCATTACAATAGCGCTTGATTAAGTGTCGAATCTTCTTCTGAGTGATGGCAGAAAAATGGCCTATGTACGGCAGCTTAAAGTAAAACGTGGGCGAGGTGGTAAGGGGGTAGCCCCGGGGACAATGATTGCTATGGGTCCCAGTGATGTAACGGTTAACCACTTTTTCAATTAAATGGGCAGGGAAAAGGTTCTTTTTGAGAATTTCAGTAAGCTTGGTTATGTCCTCGTGTAACCCCAACCAAGTGTTGTTGATCTTGTAGGCCCTATCAACAAGAGTCCTAATGAGACCTACTTTGTATGAGTACGAGGTGAAGCTAAAATAATTAACATAATTAGTATTAGCATTTTTTACTACTTATTATTCAACTTGCTTTGTAATCATTCAACTGAAGATGACAGAAGTTCTGTCGAAACATGTCTTGTAAACTTAACAAAATGGTCGTTTTCCTTAAAATCTTTACGTGTCTGCGGTTATCTAGACCTTCTGTACATTTATATTTCGTTCAGACAGGCTTCAAATAATCTTCATCAGGGTTAAGAAAACGAAGCGAGGATGGAAACAAGCGGTTATGACCAGTTTATAAATGCATATTATGGAAATAGGAAAAAACAAAAACAAAAACAAAAAACAAAAACAAAAAAAAAATAATGGTAATAAAATAAGCCAGCCACGCGTTTCCCTTTATACCCGAAATGTAGCGCGAAAATTGCTTGGATTACCCAACACGTGAGCAAGACTGGCCCATGAAAGAATATGGTCTTTATGGGTGCGAATCTTTCGATAAAGCAAACTAAGGGTGTGTTCCTTTAGGATGATCCAGATAAAGATCAACGAGTCGTCAATGATCCCAGATCACTCGGTTTATGGTGCATCAATTAAAGGAGCCGTCGATTCAATTCCCCACTAAGCGAGGATAAATGTCCATTTTTTTATGCATTAATATTTGAATAATCTTGGTTCATTAATCCTGGTCCAAATCATTCCTAAGAAAAGCACCTTAAGGTGGCTCCATTGGGTAATCATTTATGGCGTTGCGCGCGCAAGTGTTATGGTTTGAATGCTGTTCTTGTATTAGCTTTCAAACCTAGTCGTCTCAAACTAATTACATGTAATAAGCAATGATTAAATAGTGTTTTGCTATCATCTCTGTTAAAATTGTGGGATTTAGTCTTAAATTATAAATGCCCAAACAAAAGTGTATTTTACTGTTTTAATGACTTTATTTGTGATTTTCATGAACTTCGTTCGGTGAAATCTTCCAAAATGTTTTCATCACATCGCTTCCAGCGGAATACGAATTTTAAACACGAAAAAAGTAGGGTTTGTAAAGGCATTTTCCCCCGATATTTTCAAATTTATGTCTTTCACCGCTGCAAAAAATCTGGTCCTATAGATTTCCCTGAAAAACGAGCTCCGACTAAAATGAAATATTTGCTACCTATCTGCCAAATTTTACGGAATTTCACCGAATGAAACGCGAGAAAATACATTGTCAGTTTTGCTTTTTGTGCCCATGTTGACGCAATAAAATATCGAAAAACACTGACGTTTTCCTTTGAGCGCGCGCAGATTACTTCCTCAGCGCTCGCGCGATCGTAAAACTATAGGAAGCCACCTTAAGATCTGCATTCTCTGAAGACCTAATTATATCAAAACAGTTGTTTCCGAAAATTACGGGCGCACAGCTGTTAGTTGTAGATATTTCACTGGATTTGCGTGAACGAAACTATTTTAAAGTTTCTTTAATCTTGTTTGATTTGTTTAAAAAGCAACCTTTGAGTCGTTTTCTTGTCATACATATGTTTTGAAATGCTTGAACTAAAAAGAGCAAGGGAACGCTGACAGCAAGCGCGCCATTTCACATCACCTAATGGCTTAAAGGTTAGCTTCCCCACTGAAAGTCAGTGGCAAAACAAACTGACAGTATTCCTTGAAGATCCAATGCCTGCTGTTAGTCCGGGCGAAACGAAGCAGACCAGGAAAAAAAGTCTGAGCACTAGGAAACGTCACATCGATTCTTCCCGGCCGATTTACTTCGTCTTTTTCCCCGCTAACAGTCTCCACCTTACAAAAAATTCTTTGATGAGATATCGAGGTTTTTCTTGTTCCTAAAATGTAATTTCTACGTCGTGAGAAGTGACGATACCATTTTACCTCTCACATGTGAGGATATTGATGTCGCAATGGTTACAGACATGTCAGCCAATAACATTAGAGCATCCCTAAAATCGTTTAAGTTGAGTCTGACTTTTTTTTTAACACAGAAAATGATAGGATTTTCTTGAGAAGCAACCATGCTTTTCTTTGCTTTTCGTTGAAATGGTTATAATTATGATGATATTAATTTGAACAATTCGGATTAATGTCCCGACCTCAGTTAGGGTCACCACTGTTTTGATTGCCTTTAAAATGAATAAAGCAAACCAAGCTTATGTGACGTTCTAGGACTGAACATGAATTTCATTCATTTCTTTGCTGAAAAAAACAAACACTACAACAGGATTTACTTTTCATGGACAGCAAAAATTTTGTCAGATATTTAAATAGAAAGCAGACAACAAATTATATTAAAACTCAGATAGCTTGCTTATAAAATCTAAATTGCATAAAAGGCAACTCTGAAATTGTGTATAGAATTCTCTTTAGAAACTACACTATCAAATATCAAACTTGATACTCGTAAGTACTTTCAAATTATTTTCAAATTATTTAATACTGCAAGTAGAATAAATCGTACAGTGTTCAAATTGCAATTGAACCAATCTGAATCACACGTTCAGAGTTGAAACGATGAATACAAAACTTGTCTTTTCTTGGCCTTTCAAAGCCATTTTTACTAATTATTGTGCCATTTCTTTTGAAGAAATCTGGCACATTGCAGCTATCGCTAAAACCGCCGATAAAAAAAGCATCTAAATGAAATATAAGTTAACAGTGCATAGCCTAAGTAACTTTAGAGTGAAACGACTTTATAGACTACAGGTCTACATATCGTTAATTTAATCATGTAAGTAATAAACGTCAAAATTTTTCAAGCTTAATTATGTCCGCTGTTTAAACTATGACACTGCAACAACAAACAAAGTAAACTTCTGGTTTTTTTCCTCTAACAGCCTCATGGTCAAAAAGAGCGAGTAAAACAACAGACACACAGGCCTTTGACTTGAGTATCACGGGCAGTTTTACTGCCCAGAATGAGCTTGAAAGCAATCTTAACACCCGTCACTCTTCCTAGTATTCCATCTCACCCCACATCCGTATGGTCCACTGACCTACAGGAACTTACAGGGATTTCTCGAAGCTATGAATATATTAACATATAAATAGGACTAACTCTTTACTGCCCTTTCATTAAAGCAATATAATTTTTTTTTTAAAGTCCTTAGCGTTATTGCTGTTGTCCTTTATTCAAACCATAACTTCGCTTGCCCCAGCCTCCGCTGAATCTTTAAACGACCCGACGTACTTAATTCGTGAGTATTTACGTTTCTCCTTATCTTCTCTCGATTCCTCTTCTCTCTGTTCTCTTCCCCTTGGCGCGTTTTCCTGTAGCCGTGTTTCGCTCTCCTCATTTCCTCTCTGTCTTTCTCTGAGCCTGCACCAAAAAGTGATCACCAAGATCACAATAGGGACAAGTAGCAAGGCAGCAATCAACAAGGGTGTCTTCCAGGAGGCTGTGAAGATAAAAAATTCAATCAAACAATTAATACACACATGTAAATTGACTAACTAATAAATTACCTAATTAAAAAAAAAAAAAAAAAATGAATAACTTAGTTCAAGTGTCAACTGTATCTAACACTGCTGTGCTATTAAGAATCCCAACTGGTTGGAGGCTGACCAGTTGGCTATTTACACAACGCAGTCGAGGAGTTGAACTCGGGACTACCGGGAACAAATCCAGATAGCGGTAGGGTGGTGGATTTAAACCAGGGGCCTCTAGATTTCACCTAAACCACTTGGTCACGCCGCTTCTAATTTGATTATCTTAATGTGAAGTGAAGTAGCCCCATTGTCTCCAAATTCAAGATGGCGACAATTTGTCCGTTGACTTGACACACGAAACGCTTGGTACATGTAGCTAAAAAAAAAATCAATTTGACTGGACTTATTGCGACAAAAGCAGCATCAAGACTGCTTCCGCTGCACCTTGCCATGACTAAATGACATAAGGCGTGCTAAACAAATTGATTCTGCTGCACATTTTGCTAAAGGCTTTGGGTGAAAGCTTAGGAATCTAAGTTACAAGTTGATTTCTTTCCAGGGAGTTTAAAGTTAGTCTGAGAAAATACCCTTTTCTTCTCGTTGCACGCTAAATTCAGCGTATATTTACTATTTTCACTAGCCAATGTTACAACGTAATAACAACAGCATACCAGATATGCTTAGTGGTGACTCCTTCTTAGCTTCAATAAGCGTCTCTGTTGGCTGGGCTGAAGTTATTGGCAACGAGTTAATAACACTACGTCTTTTGTAAATCTGTGTGACTTTTTCAGGCTGGCACTATCAAGAGACTAACAACATTGCTCCCCCCCCCCCCCCCTCCCTAGATTGTCTGGTTTCTTGACTGCCCCACTGAATGGGGCTTTTCAGCAGCCTGCAAACGCAGACGTATTTCTGGCTGTCACTCCTCGCCGCCGGAAATACGTCAGCGTTCGCAGGCTAGCTTATCAGGGGCAGTGGAAACGAACAATGGAAAAGATAATGTAAATGAATGGTTAAAAGTCCCAATTGGCAGGAGGCACACCAGTAGTTATTTACAAGCACGGCCAAGGAATTGAACTCGGGACTACCCAGAACAACACCAGGCAATAGTCAAAACGGGACGTGAATCCGCAACCTCCGAATTTCAAGTGCGGTGCCCTGATCACTCGGTTTCTTCAGACCTGACCACCCAATCCGGAGTGCTACGTCCTCACAACACCAGCATACACTACCACTTTTTACTCCTTTAGACACGTAATCAGGATGCTTTTAGTTCACCTGGGTTACAGACGTCTCGCCTCGCACCCAATTCACATTCTTTTGAGAGGTCTTTAGAGAGTCGTTGAATGTGTCTGATTTTGCACGAGAAATACCCCCAACCGAAGGGGGGTGGTGGGGGTGGGGAGGGGTCAAGTTCTGCGCATGTCTTTTCAGTCATGCTTCAATCTTTACAAAATCAACTTGCAACTAGTTTATTCGCCAAAGAGCATTTAGCAAACTAGAAAACAGATTCGCCTACCAGTGGTAGTCGGTAGTGACCTCTTGGATGTAGTGACAGTACCTGTTGGTGCGGCTGGAGTTAAAGGAAGCTTTGACGGTGCAATGAGACCGGAGGTATTTTTTCGCGGATCTGTAATTGTTCCATACAAAATCAAAGACCAGCTATATAGTGTACCTAGAACAAATGGCAAAATACATTACGTCTGTTCAGTAATAGATCACAAGTGTAACAGATCACAAATGCGGTAAGATCATCAGTGACACACTTGGCAATCGCCTCGTCTGCCACCTTTTTGTTCTTACCACATTGTGAAATTTCATTTTAAAGTACACTTTTCTTCTGCGTACTGGGATTACAATGATTTACTGGGATTACTAATATATACCCAATAATTACGTTCGTGTTTCCAGGTAAAAATCTGGAAAGTTACAATTTTAAGGGAACACAATCGTGATTTGTTTCAGTTCAGTATTTTAGCCACGTAAAAACTAACCATTTAATTTGGCGGAAGGAAACCTGAAAATAGTTGCTTACTATTAAAGATAGATAAACACCAAAGAATAATAAACCATAGAGGAACAATTGCAAGGATACTTAAAGATAGAGAAGATTGACACGGATTACAAACTACGAACTTGAAAAATTTTGGCTAAACTTTTTAAGATGCACAAGCTGTGACGTAGCTCCTTTAAAGGGGCTTTAATAACGATGTGTAACAACGTAACATTAGGCCCAACTAGCATCATGATGCAGTTTGTTTTAAGCATTCACGAGACGATAGGCAAAAGCTATAACAAACAAAAAAATGATTTCGTGGTCGAAGATTCAACAAAATCTCCTGTTTTTCGTGTATGGAAAGTCCTGGTTTATCGAGCAGGTAAACTTCGCTTACGAGGAATGTGTTTTGGTTTTGCTGGTAAGAAGATTAATTCTTAAGTATTCTGAGACTTTTTTCCCTGAAAAAAAAAAAAACAACAACAACAACAACAAGCAGCATTTACGTACCTGTACTCGGGTTTTTTGGATCAAAATCTCTAACACTTAGTTCCCACTTCCCTATGGGGCTCTCCCCCCAGTTAAACAGGGTTGTGATAACCCAGTTTGTCAGGTTTTTGTATCCTGTGAGGTTGTCGATGTTGCGCTTTCGAGTCAAAGGAGAAGTTGTACCACTTGGTGCCTTCAACTGAAGTGACAAGTCTCCACGACGTGTGAAATCAAGATTGACCTTAACCTGGACGTGTTCTAGGAATTTTATCGCGCAATTCCCCAACGTTATCGGAAAAACTTTATTCTGATCTGGAATGGGTCTGCAATGGAAAAAGAAAAACATTTCGTTGACATAACAGGTCGAAATATGATCCGCCATTTTGCATGCAAGAGCGCATCCATGATCCGATGGAAAACAGGAAGTCACTAAGCAGTAAGCTATTTCCAAGTTGCTCTTACCTCTGTTTCAAAACGAGTCTTGGTGTACAACCTTTCAAAAGGAATTGAGCTTTTCTTACACGTTCATTGTCTTGCAAATCAAACTCATTTCGATATAAAAGGTTGTGCACCAAGACTCGTTTTGAAACAGAATTTAAAAGGAAGTCGGAAATAGCTTATTGTTTTCGTCCCAAACAAAACTAGTAAGACGGTTAGAGACTTCCCCAAATGTTTCTATCGCTGTTCCATAAAGCAATATAGAGGCATTGAAAGCGGAGAAATTGTGATTTCAACTGGAAATGAAATTTCTTCTCGATTACTTCGGATCCCTGTCGCTATGTTACAAAAGAGCTGGTTCATATTTCTGTTTTTCAAAACTAATAAGGTAATATAAGCTAAAATGTTTATCAGTAGCTTCTTTACCTTTCAGTACTCTTTTCATATTTTTAACAAAAACACCATTCTTGTTAACAAGCTCGTCCTAGCAATTGCCGCGCCCCCCTGTTTTATTGTAACGTTATGGAAACAAGACACATTAATTACGAAAATAAACTACATAATTATTAATAATTATTACCATTTCAATCCCAATTTATATAAAATGTCGACTTATTTTTGTCTTGATTTGTTCTTACTTATGATCTACTGGTGGACAGACGCAGAGATGACGTCATAACACTTCCTGTTTCTTTATTATATAAAACTGGTTCCATGTTGCTGTGCGTCTGTTCAGTAATAGATCACAGAAGACGTTAAAATGTGGTAAGAACATCAGTGACACACTCGGCTATCGCCTCGTCTGCCAGGTTTTTGTTTGTACCACATATCAACGTCATCTGTGATCTATTACTGAACAGACGCAAAGAAACATGCGATCGATTTGTTTAGCTTACTTGTTTTCATCTGTGCTTTTAATCTCACATCTAAGCTGCGGACGAGGCACGGGTTTCCACTCTTTTGCCAGACTCACCATTCTCTCAGCATCCATGAGCCCAAAGCCGTAAAACTTGCTGACGTATAAACCAGCTTTGTTTTGCACCCAGTGTCCTCTTTTTAGTGGGATTCCTGTGGCTCCTGGGATCCCAGGCGCTCGTCTTGCGCTGTTAACTATCACGTGTTGAACATCACGCCAAGATAAATACGGACTGGAAGAGAAAATGGAACATGTATGGAATACTTGAGGAACACTTAAAATGACACGCCCTTGGATCTCCCACCACCACCATTTGAAACCACTCCATAAATGATCATGTGGTCAGTTTGGTTTTGAAAATGTACTAGATAACCTTTATCTCTCTGTAGTGAAATACACCTTACAGGAAATTCGCGTCAAAATGGTCCATTTTCTAGCTAGGAAACCGAGACAACTGAGTAGGAAGACTTCACGCCTATCTGTGCAGTGTCTCAATTTGAAGTAAAACTTTCGCAATAATCCTCAGGGAAATGCTGAATCGTAGAAGAAACTGCTCAGAGGTGTCCATAGCCTGTGTCGCAGCCGCCTCTCACCGAAAAGAAAAAGTCGAAGAGGAGCTGTAACGCAGGCTAAGGTGTAGATAGTTTATGTCTTCTTATGTCAGACAGACTAACACCGTACAAATGAGGTTTTACTCTTTCTATTTAGCCGTCTTGGTTAGAAGAAGGGTAATGCACGATTGTTGGACCCCACTCCAACCCCTTCATCCCATTGTACAGCAGTGGAACCTCGACATAACGAATGGCCAAGGGACTGGCAAAATATGTTCACTATAACGAGGTTTCGTTGTATCGAGGTTCTTCTCCATATATTTTACTCATACTGGGACCAGGAAACTCGTCCGTTATACCGAGGACTTCGTTGTATATAGGTTCTTTAAATCGAGATTCCACTGTAGCAGGCTTACTTTGCTTGAAGGGTAAGTGCAATCAGGCCTGACGCCATGGCTGTAGCCGCTGAAGTTGCCCCAAAATCAGTAACACAACCTAAACGATTATCAGCAGTTATCTGCATACAGAGAACAACTGTTAGGAAAATCAAGAACACAAGAATAACCTCTGATTAACCCTTCAGTAAAACTCAAACTCTTCTCGAAAAACGTTTATTCTCAACACCGCCGCCAAGCTGATAGCCTACGAGCAGCCTCGCGCGACATATGCGAGAGCCTGGAAGACTCCTTCCCCCCGGATTGCTTCGCTTGCCGACTAAATGTTCACCCGCGCGCCACTCAAATTGAGCCTGCTCACAGGCTATCAAACTGAATGGGAAAAATATTACTTCGCGTTAATGGGTTCACATGGTTATGCTTGTGGGTCAATGGGAGGATTTCCATCCAATTTTCTTTAACGTCTCTATTTTTTCGAGGTTCACTGACTGCCATTGACTGTCGTCGTGTTAAGATTAGACGGCAGCAGATAAAACAACAGTTAGTTTAAAAGTTTCTAATGTAGTAACTTGGTCACGAGAGTTGTTTAGGAAAAGCATGGAAGAGAGATTAGTAACCAACACGTACCACACACAGAAGACGTCGAAATGTGAACATCAGTGACACACGAGGCGATAGCCCAGTGTGTCGCTTTAGTTTGTTCTTACCACATTTGAACGTTCCCTATGTTCTATTAGGGACCTTAAGCAAACCACGACGACGAAGGCAACGACAACGTCACCAAAAAAAGGTCTAATGAGAAGAATAATAGTTATGCACGTGCGTTATAAATCTTTGTAAATTTCTTTCCCGTCCGTCTACAAAACAACAACGTGAAATGACCAAGTTTTGCGTAGTCTGGTGAACGCGAACGACGACGGCTAATTTTTCGTATTTTCCATTCCGAATTGAATGCTGCCATTGCATATTTACACATGTAGCCTGAGCACGTTCTTAGAGCCATTGGGGCACTGAACAGATCTAGACAATTGCGAATTTTGCTGGAAAATATAAACTCGTTGTTGCCTAAGCGTCGTCCTCGGTGTCGTCGTCGTCGTCGTCGTTGTTTAAGTTCCCAACTGCTGAACAGACGCACGGCAACATGGATGTTGCTTGTTTTACAAAATAAAGCAAAAAGAACAATGACGCCACCTATGCGTCTGTCCTCCAATTGATCATAAGTAAGAACCAATCAAAATGCGAGAATGATTTGAGTTAATGTATACTCACGACTTTTCCAATATCCTTAAGCATGTCCCTACTGTACGCAGTGGCCATGATCCCGGGGCACTCTTCTGCGTAGCTCGGATTGGAGCCATCTGAGTTGACACCGTTAATGGCAATAGTATAAATGCTGTTGACGTAGCCGCTATACGCACAACTGTCACCAATTATCCCGCCATTACCAGCAGCAAACGTGTAGATGGCGCCCAGGCCTCCACGACCCTAGAATAAGACAGACCATGACAGATCAAATTAGATCTGAATTTAAGTCCTTCCTTCCAAAAAAACAAAAATTCCATGAATCATCGAGATAGTGAATTTTAGAGGGCTTTGCACCAAATCCAGTTCGCCCCAGCATCCACTCTTGTATTCACGCTTAAAGAACGAGAAATGGTCAGTGGTTTTGAATTCTGGTTAGGGGGCTTACCGGCTCAGGGCTCACCAACTTGGGGGCTAAACGATCGGATACCTGATCAACGTCATTTCAAGATGAAAGGCGCGAACTAATTGATGATGTCAGGAACAAAATACCTCTTGCTTTCTCCTCCTTTTCCAACTATTCTAGTCTGAGAGAAAGACGATTTCTAATTTTAAAAGGCTGCATGTACATGTACCTACAACGTGCAACAAAAGTAATTGAGACACTTTTGGAAAATTTTCTATTTTATCGATCTTTAGGAACCTAACGGGGAATTGAGGTCACCAAGAGGTCACCACACCACACCTCTTTTATGCCAATCTTTAGTGCTTCAGTGGTAAGTTGACCTGGTCCTTCCACTTGCCAAGCCATGTCACCAGGCCCCCAGCTGTTGGAGTAAATATCCACACTCTTTATCGCGTGAATTAACGCTTTGGACTCTGTTACATCCGTCGATTTGATGTCATCATCAAAGAGACGAATCCCTGGGACATAAGAGAAAATGATAAAGGAGTCAAAACAATCGGCCATACTTTCATTGGTACCAATTCTATAGGCCACGAAAAAGAAGCTAAAAATAGTTTTAACAGCTCTTAATGAATCATCTTTTTACCCCGCAGAAAATTAATCCCCCCTCTTTTGGTGAAGTGCATGTTTTCGTTGAGTAAAAGCTTAAGTGCTAAAACTAAAAAGGCATACAAACCTCAAGCGATATAAATGCTTGTACTTTATGAAATAGGATAGAAATAACTGAAAGGGATTTGACTGAAATTTTTTTTCAAGTATAAAGTACAGGTAGGTAATCTACAGATAACTAAAAGATAAATTGCCCTTTTTGCGATCAGTACTACAAATCTCTTGTGTATCTGCTATTCATTCCAACATAGTGGTTACTCCATGCTAAGTGCCTCACAACTGAAATTCCAAAAACTAAAATGAACCAATCAGATTGCTCCCTTGCTGGTCCAATATTCTCTAAGTATTGGACCGGGCACTGTCCCGATTGATCCCACACAATCTCTGTTGGGTTTACTTGCGAGTCCGTTTGGCCAAGCCTTGCGTGCACTTGCGTTGACTTGCCATAACTTGCGCTCACTTTGGTCGAGATCAAATTCCCGCGCAAGTCGACGCAAGTTTTCCACCGTTTGGCCACCCAACCCAAGTCAACGTAAGTTGAGTGACGTCCATTCGTTGTAGTAGCAACCTATTAGCCAATGAAATAGAGGATATGCAGCCTTGAATTTTTTTTTTTTTCGGCGATTTGTATGTACTTGCAAGAAACTTGCAAGTCCGTTTGGCCGCCAACGCAAGTCTCTACGCAAGTTCAACTTGCGGCTACTTGCAACTACTTACGAGTCCGTTTGCCCAGGGCTTAACATTTTCAGTTTTCTTATGTTAGTCCCTCATAACCAAGCTTGCTTGGGACCATACTGGGAGAATATCGTATCTCCTAGTACGGCCCTCACACCTGGTTAATAAGATATATTTACCGCCGTAAGCACTTACTCCGACTATCATAGGTCCGTAATGCATACATAAATGTTTCAGCTACTTAGGCATCTGTACAAATGGTGTATGTTCATTTAAGGTTACATATAATGACTAATTTATTACCTGGTATAGCCTGGGGGTTGATACAGGGGGGTGGGGTAAGGTGTATGAAAGGACTTCCCATTATCCTTTGCTTCTAAGTTGATATATGCTTAACCTACCTGTGGTGTTTTGATCAATTCAAAGGGAGAGACATTTAAGTTTGCATATAATAGATCCCAATAACTGAACTCCTGAGGATATTGAGTCATTTCGAATGAATTCTTAAATCAACAGTGCTCAAAATTCACATTCAACTAACCTGCAATTTTAGCATCATATGCCAACCCCACACCACATACGTTATTATTGGCTACTCCTGCTATGACACCAGCACACATATTGCCATGACTAGAAAGGAATAATTAAAAACATTTTGATGTATTACTTACCTCGCTTACAAGAGGTGGTCGCTTACAAGAGGTGGTTGCTTACAAGAGGTGGTTGCTTACAAGAGGTGGTTGCTTACAAGAGGTTCCAAATACTGTGATTTGAATTGGAAACTTTTGGTATTTTGGAAAACTGGTCGCTGAGGAGAGGTGGTCGCTTACAAGTGGTGGTCACAACCAGTTCACTAACTAATTTAAATAAGTTAATTTGGGGCTAAACTTTTTCACTTTCAGAAGTTAAAAAATAATTAAGCAATAGCTGCATTTTATAGTTACCCAGATACTGGTTTCCCAAAAGGAACAGGCTTTCCATCCACATAATCATAACTTGCTGTAGAGTTCTGAATAAGATGAAGGCAATTTAAGGTAAAATATACATGTAATGCACAGTGGATCTGAAAGCAAATTTTGATGAGTCAGACTGACAACAAATCATTTTTCCAGACACTTCAAAGCCAATAGATCAGGGTTTTGATTAGAAGCTGAGGTCCCAGGTACCAGCACCGGTCTACATTGAACAGAGTACCAGCGGCTACTTAAAGTAAGAAATTATGAAAAAAAATCAGCAGGGAAAAAAAAAATTCAACCCTGTAAGTTTATAACTTTTTTTCTGAACCCCCCTAGAGGCTCAGGCCTTCAGCCCTCGTCTATACAGGAGTGCCTGCTTACTCTGTCATGAGAACCCCTTCTTCTTCAAAACTTAATGATACCCCTGATAGAATAATAATAATAATAAAATTCATAATTAATAATAAACATGATGATGATGATGATGATGATGATGATGATGATAATGATAATAATTTATTTTCATCAAAATTTTAGTCTATGATAGTGGAATGCATGAAGATTTGTAAATAGGTTTTCTGAGGAGATTTTAATAAACTTTTTGTTGTCACTAAAAAAATAGTAGTAATAATAATAATAATAATAATAATAATAATAATTATAATAACCAAATGAAGTTCCTCTCTGGACTTCTAGGTGGGTTTCTATCAACTCTGCTGGGTTTGTTCTTGTAAAGGTCTTCACTTAAAATAAGTCACAGCACCAGGGCTGCCATTAAGGGCCGCAATCTGCAGCACCTGTTACAGCTGAATATGCTCGATTTTCGTTTGATGCTACAGGTGAAATTGCCTGTTGTTGATAGAATCCACCCATAAAGTAACAAATTTGCTGTGGGTGTGGAGAATAATGTTACAGGTGACTAAAAACTTAGTGACAGCCCTGAGTACTAAGAGTCAGAAGTAACTAAGGCTAGCTACTTAAACCCCACTGGAATAACATTTAAAAGAATAGGGAATCACTCAGGAATGTAGTCAGGGAGGGAAAACTAAATATTTAATTTAAAGAATTGGATCAAATAAAAAAATGGTTGACACTGCTGGGGCAGGCCTAGAGGTCTACATTTCTACTCTAACAAAAGCCTCCACAACATGTCCCAGTACATTCCGTTATCAAACATGATCCATTATAAAGTGCTAATTGTTGCAAAAAATAATTAGAAACAACACAAAGGCATTACATAGTTTTTAGTTAGTTCAGGATGACTACCATCTACTCCATCATCAACCACTGCCACTAGAATTCCTTTCCCTGTGTAATTTGCTTCCCATGCAGAGATAATATTGAATGTTGGCTCATTAGATCCATAAGGTCTCCTCTACATGTAAGGAAGAACAATACCCCAAGATTAAATTTTATAACAACATTCAAAAATTGTATAAAAAATATATTTAACAATTAGATTATGAGCTTGAGATTTATATCGCACGATAATTGAAGAGGGCACAGCCCGAGTTAACTAGTATCATGCATAGAAATCGAGAGCGAATAATCTAATAATTATTGTTTTAGTATATATCTACTTGTCCTTCAAAACTTTATCAAAGTCCTCTTCATAGACACTTCAAAAATGCAAAGAAGCGGCCACCAGCAGCTTGTTAACAAGCACTTACTGCTACACTACTCACTATCTAGAACAGAATAGATAGAGCATAGCATAGCCAATCAGAGAATGCCTGTTACCGCCGAAGAACAGTATTTTATTTTTGTTTTATTTTGATCGTGACGTTTCGTGTCAATGACATGAAGTAGCTTGCAAAACTTTGTAACCACCCGGACGGACTCACGTGGAACTGATTTTGTAAAACTTGGACGTGTCTTTGGTTATTAAAAAAGTGTTAAAATCAAATTTGTTATTGTTATGCGAGTTCATTGGGGACTAAAGAAGTAGCGGCAACAATGCCATTCGTGATAGAATGCTAGTAGATTTATACTAAATTATATGTATTAACTTACGTAATGAACCTGTAAATTTAAATCTTGAAAAGAGCTAGGATGAGCAATACAGTTGAAACTTGAAACTATTATTAGCTAACATAAATATGTGTTTAAGGTTTAAGTCTCACGTCAGTCTGTTTTTGTTCAAAGAACGTTGCCAAGGTCCAAACAGATTACATTAAATCAATGTGAAGCAATAGTTAATTATTTATTACAGTTCATTAGCATTGAATATGTATATTAAATACAGATAATTAGATGAAAAATGAAACAAAAAAATAGAAATTATGATACTTATAAGTAAAACAGAAAAAAAAGGAAGACAGTATGACCAAATTTATAGCCATAACGTCAGTCTATAAAAGAGTCATAAACACCATTACAGCACATGCTACAGAAAACCTATTTATTTATTAATTAATTGTCTGCGACTATAACTCAATTATCATGTAGATAAATTTAAAAAAAAAATGAAAACATATGTAGATAATATTTGAAGAGAAAAACTTACAATATACCACTGATCACTAAACATGGGATCTTTAAAACCTGTAGAGAACAGTTTATACTTTTTCTCCTTTTGATGCATAAACCATTCAACCTGAAAAGACAGAAAAAACAAGGTCATGTGACTAGCCAACATCAAAGATTGAAGTGTGAATGGTGCGTCATTAGATAGTGAGACCAACATCTTTGCTACGAGCCTATGACTTTCTTAGTCCTGCAAAAAATCGTGGGAATACGAAGAAAGGTTGAGGATAACTTCAAGATGATAAGTTCCATGAGATTTGGCTAAAATTCTAACGGACCAGCTCGTATTTTTGGAACAACAATCTGGCATCGGCCCTAGTTTAATACGTCTGTATGGTTTAAAATACTTCTTCCTGTTCAATAAGGCAACTGCATTGAACAATGCACTGTATATTGCTTAATTATTGCTGTGCATGTGCTATCAGTTGCTTCAGCAATTGCTTTCTCTCAACTGAATAATCGTTACTTAGACAGTCCACAGTCTAGACAGCGTTTACTTATCCTACCTTCGATTCTGCATCCAGTTTCCTGTCAATTCCAGACGCTAATGGCGTCTTTTCTACGCTTTTCTTTAATTCAGGCTTTTTAAAGACATGATAGTTCTCAAACAGCTGAAAATAAATTAAAGGGAGCTTTCAGCAGATACATTGCTGATACATGCACAGACTTAGACTTATACTGTAGAATTTTTACCCTCTTCTCTCGAATAAGGTTGTCAATAACTTGACTCAGGGTAGATATTTGTAAAGACTAAGTGGGTTTCATTGTCTTTCATGATATCGACGAAGTGCTCGACCAGTTCAGAGGCAATTTTAAGCAATTGACTCCAGTTTGATTCACTTAACATGTACATGTACAAAGAATCCCTTACATGTTCGTCGTAGGATAAACCATATTTGACGGCTAATTCCGCTGCTTCCTGCTGGCTACCACGGACTTTCACGGCCCAGACATTAGTGTAAATCTCCTTGGCAGAAATTGCATTTCCACTGAAGAATATTATCCACAGAATGGAACAAAACTCGACAGCCATTACACTTCCGCCATTGCTTGCACTTCTGTTTACAACTTTGTGCTGAGTGACCTGGCCAACTCGATTCGTCACAAACAGAGGGTCTTGGTGACGAGGAAGATCCTTGCTTCACGCCTATATCCCTCGAGGATCATCCAAAGGCAATTTAAAATACTTAAAAGGCAAGAAAGTTAAAAAGGGCAAGGTAAAAGTGGGTAGTAACAATGTAAACTTTACTTGTAAAGTATAGTTAACTACAAGAGCTTATTATTACTGTCCATCGATATGTCTCAATCACACAGATGCTATTCTGTTATTGTGTAAGTGCATTACGATCTTGCCAAGGACCTTGATACCATAAACAATGGACACTACTAGCTATGTTGTCTCGGTATCCTTTTCAACAATTAAGGCTCATGTCAAAGGTATTAATCCTATCCATTACTACTGTATGCTCATATTACGTTATCAGTTTTACTATCTGCTGCATATCCGGTCTCAACAAACCACAGGCGGCCCAAGCTCTCAATGTTATCCTTTTTTTTTCCTTTTTATGTGAACGTTCAGGCTAACGTGACATATGGTATGTACTATTACATAACGACCGAATTTGACCACGCGAAACATGACTCTCGCCTTGCAGCATATGGAGGTGTTGTGTTACAACGGTTTGAATTTATAAAGGTTTGTACGGGAATGCAACGGCTTTGCTTGAAAAGCCAATTATTCTTATATTTTGTGAATAAAATCTACTTACCCTGTTGCTGTGTTGTCTTCTTTGTTGTTTGCCAGCTCCTCGTGCCGATCTAACGCGAATTCGGCGAGTTATCGTTCTGTGGGTTTCCACTACTAAAAGAAAGACAGTCACCCATCCACCCTTTTTTCGTGTATAGCGGTAGGCTATATATAACTCTTGATTTCGTCCTAAAATTGTCGCGCTGCCAAATTTCGTTCCTATTATCTCGTATCTCACAGAACTCAACCCAAATAAACTGCGAGGCGATACGTCAACTCACACGACTGTGTGAAGCTAGGGAGGCAGGTTGATAGAAGTTCTTTCTTTAATCGGAACAAGCTGCTTATGCTGTACATTGGTAACCCTTTTACTTAATCGTATTTCTATAAAGAAGTTGGGTTGGCAGTAAATCTTGAAAGGGGGAAGCAGTAAAGAGACAGAATCCTCCAGCGATCTTATACACTGTGTGATGGTCCTATTTTCAGATGTTTAGCAACTCTTGTAGGCTTGTAATTGTTTTGCTTCTTAGCAGCTGCAATAGCTTTGGGACTAAGGGCATTGTTTCTGTTGTTTGCTCTATTGTCCTCTCTAAGTGTATCAAACCATTTATGTGAGTCTTTACGAAAGCCGTTACCCGACCCAGTTTGCTTATATATATATATTTTTTTTCGCGATCCGAAAGAAGGAAAGCTCCCGCGCTACCGCGCATAACACTTGGCAGTTTTTTTTTTTCTTTTTTACCTTAAAGACGAGGACTATATTGGAAAGAAAAAGAAAACGGTAATAATAACTGTGGCTGTCCTTCTGGCAAACTAAGTACAATCCTAGTAAAACATGGCTTGCAACACGAACTTATAATTAAAACAATAATTTGCGGCTCTAGTGGTTCATATTTCTAAATTCGATGCTCTCGAAAAAGTTGAGCAAGAAACACCTTTTGAAAATATTTCATGTGAATTTCAGAGTTACTGCTTCGGTTCAGGCGGAAACTGTCTATCCAAGGTGATTTCATGAGCCAAACGACAATTACACCCCTTTGTGTCAAAAAGTAAATAATTCTAAGGTATATATATATAAAAAAAGGTTTGGTAATGTTATGGCTTCATGTTGCCAACCATGATGTTTAGGGTCCGGCAATTTAAATAAAATATATTAATATTGGCAATTCCTGTGCACACCAGGAACAATGGATGGATTCTTCCGTCCCCTGTGAGCAGTTAGCAAAAGAACACACGAATACAAGTACTTAATTTCTATATTCAGGTTTAAACTTAGTCAAAGTTGCATTCAAACGTTTTCATGGGTCACACAATCCTTATCCCTCCAGGATGACGTTTTCTTATAAGGTACGCTTGAGAACTCAACATTGTGATGCATGCAGAAGTTAGGAAAATGTACAGAAAAAGACGCAACCAGCTGTTGTAAAAAGCAGTGTTTAATTCTAACTCATTTCGTTTAAAATATTGATATCATTTAGACAGCACTATCTACTTAGAATGTTTTCTTCTATCTACTCATCTTAGATAATAGGGGCAGATTTAGAAAATTCAGAAAGAGGAGACCGAAGGAATTGCTGCAGAGCGCAACCCATCCGTAACCCCCATCCTCCCCTCCCCTCCCCTCCCCCCCCCCCTTCCTCCTAAAAAAACATTCGAATGAAACATTCCCCTGTCCTGGGGATGCTTCTTATAGAATTCTAGGAAGTCTCTTCGAAATTTTCGAAAATACCTAAACAAACAGAGGCCGTGACGCCCTGCCCCATTCCCTAAATCCGCCCCTGGTTAAGGAGATTCCATATTTACATAATTGAGATCTAAAGTTAGCGTACAAAAACCTACAAAAATGCCTTTTCTACATTAGGGGAACATGTCCGCGAGGAACATCTGATAATTTGAGACGGCCAACTCCTTATTGATAATGCAAGTATAAGATGAGCTGTTAGATATCTCGAGTGGATTGCAATTTGCGCGGGACCTGAGTTGTAGAAAGTAGCACTAACAAATCGCACTGGGCCGATACTCTGTAGATGAACGTATCGTAGAAATTCGTAGCATATCGCAACTCAAACGTCTCAATCATGGATGAAGTGGAGTTGAGCGCGACAAAACTGGGAGAGACTTCTGCTCACGGCTCAGCCTACTCTATTTTTAGAAACTCTATGACATAGATACTTGATGCCCAACATTACTCAAAGGAACTTCAAAGATAGTGACAGGATTGAATGTTAAATAACATTCCCATCTTCAACGAGGATGAATCTAGAAATCATGTTCTTTCGTATAAGACAGAAAGCAATCATTCAGTCACTAATTCGTGAACCAAACCTTCAGTTTTATGTAAGAACCACCTATCAACAGTTTAGTTTGAGATAAGCCGCCACAACGGTTAATTGTCTGAAACCATGCTAAAAGTAAAGAATATCCCCCTCCCTTAAACTCTATAGCTATGGCTTGTATGAGATGCAGTGCATGAACATTTTTCTTTAGTCAGTGCTCGCTTTATAAGTTCTGCATAGCTCTTCTTGCCTTAACATCCAAGCTAACGATGCTTGGTCCGTTAGTTCTTTCCACGGTGTAAGGAGGTGGAGGTCCGTTGTAACCGAGGGATTTCTTCAGGGACTGCGGCTCCCTAACCCACGGCATTCTATTTCGACGTGGGACCTCGGTATCGTCATGGTCATCAGAATCACTCTCAGTGTCACTTAAAAACATCGGGCCATTCTTCAAACACTTTAAATTTCCTGAAGAAAACAGCGGAATAAAATCAATTCAAAGAAAACTTAATCAATAATGGAGGTTGAAAGATTAGAAAAGACGCACATTAATTCAAAATTATGATTCTTTGACGGAACAAAAACACGCTCATAAAAATATGAAGCGAGCGGCGAAAATTTGAGTGGTCCAAGGCAGAGTTAAATTACTGAAAACGAGAAATAAAACTTTTAAACACATCTTTTTGTAAGGAATGCGAGAATAGAAGTCTTGGGCCCCACCCACACAGCGCCGAAGGAATTTGAAAACGGAGGTTTCACTCTGTAAACGCATCGACATCAAATGTTTTACGTCCAAACTACGACGGAGTAACCAAAGCAACCATCACCGTTTATCGTGGATTTGTGTTTGAGTAAACCTCGGGCAGGCGAATATTATAATTAGCGTTATATTATCGTTTTTGAAAAGCTTCACAAAGCGTTTTCAAATACGAAAAGCTTAATTTTCGTAACGGGTTAGTGTGGACGGAAGGTCTAACCGGAGAAATGTTGAAATTCCTTCGGCGTAGTTCGGACGGGGCCTCATTTACCTGACTTATTGTATTGTTGACCAAACTGCTGAAGATTCCATCCTTGTGGTAGCATTTCTAATCCTTGTGGTGAGTCGCCGCACTGATTCATCATGGTGAACCGATCACTCGGTTCGTCTTTTGGGCGCAAACGCCGTCCTCTACAATCAATAAAATAGGAATCAGTATTTTGGATACAAATTGTTTCTTCTGATTCCTGATTTGAATGAGATTTCGACAGGTTTCGAGAGTCGACCGCCTCACATTTCCCAGGCCTATATGACAAGTGAAACATAACTCAAATTCGTAGCCTGCGGCATATCATCAAGTTCCATTTAGGGTAGTTTACAGTTGTTTGAATTGCCGAAAAACAACACAGAAATTTCTTTTGAAACTAATATATCATTTAGTCTTTTCTCAGGAGATTTTTATTCCGATGTAAATTAGCTCGCTTTTTCCTAACGTCCATACGATAAGAGAAAGAGAACAGCGTTACAAATTTTCCCTTGGGACTCTTACCGATGCCAGCAGGTACAAACAGTCCACATTATTCCAGTTATACCAATACCAATAGCGATAGAGCCAACTATGATATACCACAGACTCCAATCTAGAAAATAAGAATAAAATGTGGTTTGCATAAATTTTCATTTAATACGTAGCTACATGTACGTATTGGCTATAGAACGTCAGTAAATTTCATGAGGGGACTTTTCTTGGTTGGCGTTAACAACTGAATTTTCCCAGCTACTGTCAAGAGAAATGTAGGGAGACCTGTAGAAAGACTTTATGGTCCTTTTTATCAGGTCAAAATAGTGTTACAAATAGTGAAATGGTGCTAGTGTTAAGAAAATGAAAGTAATCTCGGGTTAATCTGGGAAATTAAAGACTTCATTTAGCGCTACTGACCTGTGCCGGATTCCTCTACTTTTTTTCTTGAGGTGATATAAGCAATCTGTGAGCCCCTATTGGCTGTTGGGTTGACAGGTACGGGAACACAAAGTTCTTTACTCGCACAGTCCCCTGCGTAACAGTTCTCTCCCAGCACCAAGGCCAGGTCGCATGTCTGTTCGGCACAACACAGCGCTGCGCATGTCTCGATACTGTCCACTTCTGCTATGTGCGTGAAGTTTCCCGCCCTAAGACCGCCTAATAAAGTATGGTTGTACAAAATGTGGCTACGGGTGCATTTTGGGATTGATGTGTAATCGGCGCCTTCGTCCTCAAGTAGCTCTGTGATAAGATAAAAGCAGCAAATTCTTATTCCCATCGAAACAATTGGTTTTACAAGTGAATATATGTAAGGTCATATAATTGAACCATGTGCGGAGAAGGATATGAAGACATGATTGATCATCGTAGTTATACACACAACTTAATGCAGTTGTGAAATTAAAGTCTGGAAAAAAAATTAGGCTTGAACTGGATTCGAACCCATGACCCCTGCGATACTGGTGCAGTGCTCTACCAACTTTGAGATGGTCCCGTTGTGAGTTCGTAAGATGGTTTTATTCGATGCAATGTGCGATGTTTGCGATGTGCGATGTTTCTCGTAGTAGCAGTACATCTTTTTCATCACTGTTTTGACCTAGTATTTTAATTATTTATTGTTTCCTGTTTTCCATTTTTACTGTGTAAATTTACCTCATTGGGGTAAGTTTTACCCTTTTTAATTACTTTATATTGTAAAGCGCATTTGAACTTTACTTTATGGAATTTGCACTGTATAAATATATTGTATCATTGTATTATTTATCTTTGTATGTGTAACTCCGGAGTGGGTATAAAGGACATGGCGGCCAGGGCGATTTTTTCATTTCTAGAGTTGAGAAATTCTTTTACCCAGAATTGTTAGCTGAAGGCCCGTGAAATTTGCGCGGGTAAACACTTTTGCTCATGCAGTATGAAATGTGAAAACTCAGGAAAAAAGACGATGAATGCAATGCTGCAAAGCAAAACCTTGACCTGCATCGTGCATGTACACGCTTAGCTTGAGAACAGGTTCACTCTTGGGGCACAAGCAGGGAGGGGGGGGGGGGGGTTAAGCGGTAGGTTAAGCGCGGCAGGGGCAGAACATTTGCTGGAAAAGTCCTGTTCATTAAAGCACAAAACCAAAGAAAAATCGCTCAAATGACTGATGTAAGATATACTTTACAGCATAAGAATTGATTAAATACGTGATGCTCTCCAGTATAGGCCTCACAACGGCCCGTTCACGTATGCATGTAAAAACAATAGCGTTTCCATTATGTTTCCCACAGTAATTAGTTTAATGTTAAATTCGCACTGAATTCTACAATCATTCAAATTTCATGAATTAAATTCCCTCCGATGATAAAACTCAAACACCACCACTTCGACTTCAACACGACAATTTAAGTCCAACTCCCAATGCTAAAAAATAGAAGTAAATAACAACACCCTTCATCTTACCCGTCTCGTTTATTTTCGGAGCCCATTTAAGGAAAGCTATCCTGGGATAGAACTTGGATGGTTGAGCAGGAATCGTCTGACATACCCTGCCACTAGAACAAGACACGGAATAACAATAGCTTCCCAGCATGAAGGCCAGGTCACCGCGCCCAAGTTCACATGTCTTGCCAATACACTCCTGCATGTTTTTTGTCTTGCCAAGTGAGGTGAAGTTCCCGGATTTAATCCCTCCTAGTAGCGTGACGTTTGGGTAGATTTTGCTGGCTGAGCAAGTACTTGTTTTCAGTATGGTGGGGTGGGGTAGTTTGTCGCTGATTATCTCATGTATCTTCATCGTTGGTACTTCTGAGCTTGGCGCCGTTGGCAAGACGTTTGCTGAGAAGAAAAGAAAGATATCCCATTTTAGTCCAATATCAAAATAGAAATTATTTTAACCATCGAGATACATTTAAAAAGAAAATCATTTCTGAGAATTTTGCGGTTAATCAATTACGACAACACTCTAGTCAAAGATTTTCTTTAGACTGAAATGTTATGAAAATTTTGCGATAAACAGTTAGAAGAAACAAGGAACCCAGCTTTGTAAACGCAAAATCTGAATGCTAAATTAAATGACTTTTTAAAACTCAAACACTAAAACACCAGGACCGTTCTAGTACCTTTTCTCGCCGGTCTCTGAAGCTCCCGACGCCTGATAAACGCTATCTGAGGATCATATTTTGTGGGCCTCGCTTTGACTGCCTGACAAAGCTCTTCGCTAAAACAATCCACTGCAATGCATGTCCCTCCTATCATGAAGGCCAGGTCGCATGTTTTTCGTTCGCAGCAGAGCGCAATGCACATGTGCATGTTTTTCTCGTCGCCCAGGTCGCTGAAATTTCCCGCCTTTATACCTCCTCTGAGTGTAACGTTTTTCAAGATTGGACTCTGTGTGCAGTGCAGTTCTTCCTGGGTCGACGGATCTTCCACAGAGACTGTAACATAGAATACAAGCTCGCAGTGAGTGTAAACTGATTTCACTATCATAATGATTTACGCGCCTGAGACGCGGATTATATTTTGGACTCTTAAGAAGCGGACGAGGAAAGAAGGAAATTGATCTTCATTATGCCACCACATATCTAAACACGATGTTTAGGCTGACCAATGATCAAGGCATCTTACAGAAAGAGAAATAAAATGGTGAAATATCGCTGAAACATTGCACGATCTTGGTTTACAACATGTAGGGAAGGATAGGGGAAGAACTTCTGCAGTCCCCAAACAAAGCCCCACCAATAGTTTTCACTTCTGCTCTGCACATTTTTCATACCAATAAATATTTAACACACCTGCAATCTGGTCCTTAGCCGGGTTGACAGCAATCGGTCGCACTGCTGCAATCTTCACGGTTAAGTTACCAGGTTTGAGTGTCGTAATCTCGCAATGTTTCTGGCTGAAACAGTCTACACCATAACAATGTTTCCCGGGCATAAAAGCCATCTCGCAGTCATCTCTCTCACAGCACATCTGTATACAGGTATCCATGTCCGCCGCCATGCCGAGCCGAGAGAATTTTCCCGCTCGCAGCTCGTGCCGCAGTGTAACATTAGTTAGTATAGGCCCGTGCGGGCATTTCAAAGGTCGCACATTTGTTATTTCTGATTCTAAACTCTCCTCTGAGAAGCAACAAAAAAATATATGTCATTTTAACTGTTATCAAATCTCCTTTTCGTGGCGAACACTGCTGTATGTCAGTATACCGCGGCGTCATTATGCCATTATATTATCAGAAGCAGAGCTCTAGAACAAGCGGGCCTATAACGTATCTGATATTTACTAATTGTGGTATTCTTAATCGTATTACGGTCCTCTTTAAGAACAATTTTTCTAAACAATTTTAATATGTTCTGAATTTCTTCTCTATAGCAGCTTATGGTGGCATATATCAGTTTGCTTCCAGCACAATCCCAACATGTCCTGAGGTCATAATTTTCACACTTGAAAAAAGAATGCGAGGGAACTAAGTCTTATATTCAGATTGTTACTCTAAACTGGCTCAGCACTCGATATTTTTCTCTGTGGAAAACAGTTTACAATTACGCTTGCTGTCTGGAAGACTGTTCGTGCATTTATAATAATTCCTGATGGCTACAAAATATATATTTTTTGTTTTACGGGAAGCATTTTGAATTGTTTAGCTTTGTAGTGTATTTTTATCTCAAAATATATGTTAAGAACTTAACAAATTAGTCAGTAAGACCTCAAATGATATTGTCAAACACGCTCATTTTGCTTAGTGAACCACTTTTAACATCCACTTACCGGTTAAACCGCGAGACAACTTGAAAACCAAAACAACTTGAACCAGGTAAAGCGGAAGAATTCCAAGTCTCATTGCTTTCGAAAGTAACTCAAATTTTAGCTTTCGAGATTTTACCACTTTGGAACAGACATCCTCAGCGACAATTCATTTGTTGTGCTGTAAAAGGATCTGGGAGGGTAGTTGAGCTGAATTTGTCATTCCACGTGGTGTGGCTCATTTCCTATGCAACAAAAGCCATCCACCCAAGATTTTTGTATAAAGCAGCAGACCGGTGACTTTAACACGTGCCAATCATTGTTTTGTTACCATGGCAAACAAAGCCATTTGAAAGCACAGGGCGTGTTGTTATTGATGACCCATTAGCGCGTGACACAGGAGCAGCAGGTTGCTCGGGTGGGTGTTTTTCGAACAAAGAGCAAAAACTTCAATGTAAAATGGAAATAGATTTTTAACCTCCAGTTGTGCGGTGTTTCCTAGTTGCATACTGTTTCATAAGTCTCAGAACGTGTTGATTGGCTCTTATCAAGTTTCAAATAATGTGTACGTATTTGCGTCCATGTAGTTTTATTATATATCGCATTCGAGGGCCATAATCTCACCTGCCCTACAGCTGGTTAAGTTCCCTTGTATAAACAGAGTTTTCAATTAGTCCAAATAAGTTAAACCGTGTACATGTTCAAACAGCACGAAATAGACCTTTTTCGCCTGGGCGGTTTGTTTTCCCATTACAGGCCACTTGATATTATCTAGAGAATTGTTCTTTTATCCATCAAAAAATTATTCTTTCTTTAGCAGGCGACTATTTGAAAATTTGAAAGCAAGAATTCTCAAGAGTATCATCACATGGTCTGAAATGGGGCAACAAACCGCCCAGTCGGAAAAGGTCGAAAATTTGTTTTCCCTAGAATCGCAAAGTAAGGTTAGACGGTATTTTTGCACAAAGTTAATGGATAAATTGGTGGTAAGAGCTGTACTTCTGGTTTACGGTTGCAGTTAAAAAATGTTTTGCTTAGATGTTTTGCTTATTGCAAAATTGAACAAATATTATTTGAAGACGTAATGGAAGAGATTTCCGGCGACTTTATTTTGCACTAGCTGCTATATTTCAATCTCTATGATTGCTACACAGAAAAATCTTTCTTTCACCTTGACTTGTATCGGTATACGCGTACGACCAGTTGCAGGATACAGAGATGCAGTACATATAGAATGCATAACGCACCATACAACGTACTGCGGTTTTCCGGAGGACGCGCCCTTAGACCTCCTTGCCCTGCAAATGGCTGGAAGTTTACTCATGTATTGCCATGAGATTGCAAGGCACCAAAACAAAACGTGGTAATAATAGGGTTCATTACTCAATTTAGCTTAAACATAACTGAATCCCGAACTGTTTGCCGTGCAGCGCTTCTAAGACGTGTTGTTCGCTGACCGGGAGCTAAGGATCATCCAGCTTTCTGTTTTTATCTTACTAGTAGACACGCATCTGAAGCGTCTCAGAATATCATTACGTATTAAAAAGAGATGATAAGGCGACAAAAAGTCAGCCAATACTGTCGGTATATCTTCATACTTCCGATTGACGTGCGAATTATTCGTATTATGGGCATGGCTAATCAAATGGTGACGAGTGAAATACGAAAATACATCCGCAATTTGTCACAATTCCAATCATTTCCCGAGCCTAGCTAAGGCCGTTTACCCTGTCTCCGTCGAAAAACACAAAACCCAGACTTTTTAATAAAGAAAGTGATTGGTTTCTTTGGAGAAGGGGTTGGAGAAGATGGAGGGAAACAAAAGTGACTGTAATAAACACTCAGATGGCCTCTCAAACGATGTAATAGTATTATGATTGTACTTGTTTTGAAATATTCAGAGAATGAGCCATAAGAAAGGGACAGTAACCTTGAGATGGTCACATTCGGGGAGTACTTGGAGTTGGCTACGTTACAAAAATGTAACTGTGACCAAAGCAAATGACCGAGCTGGTCGTAAGAAACATCACATCATGAGGTTATCATGAGTCCACGGAATGACAAAGCGGTCCCTCTTTGGTTCCTTTATTTAACAATTAGAATTTAAATACAAAACCTTACATCTGTACAAACTTATGCTAGAAAAGTATATCAAAGAGCTATGAAAAATACAGCTTGTTTTACAGTTACATGGTTTACAAGGCCGGAAGTTTTGTCAGGCCAAGAACTGTTCTGAGAAGAAAATGTTACTTGTTCCCTCAGTTACAATTAGCGTAAATTTTGTTTACTGTTCATGTCGTTAGAAGCCCGTTTGAGCCAAACACGTATAGTTAGAGCATAATGAAAATTAGCAACAGATAAAATATAGCTAAAATCCCGGATTTTAAAGGCCGTGACGTCTATGTTTAAGTCAGCTTTCCTTAAATTTAATCCCCTAGTTTCTGGTTTCTTGTTTCTCCTAGTTTCTAGCTTCTGGTTTCCTCAGATAATTTTAGACAATTCAAAGCGTATTTTGCGAAAAGTAGATGATAACTGTGACAGAGAAATACTGTTGTCCATTATTTCCCTTCGAAAACTCTTTATGAGCGTACGTATTTATACAACGACTTAACTGTATTTCAAATGATAAAGGTTTGTACCCTGTGCTGCGATCCCGAGGCAACGTTTACAGGGAAAGCAAATTTGCACACTGCTAGCCTCCAATGAACGTAAAGAGCCTTTCATTTCATCAACATCTGTATGATAATTTTGTTTTTTTGTTTGTTTATTTGTTTGTTTGTTTTTTAAGCACGATTATGCTCTGATTGTAATGAGTCCACCCCTTGCTCGGGGTTTGAATGGATTACGTGGCTAAATCGCGTAAATCTATTTTTTTCATTCGAATCGACAACGTTGATAACCATTTTCACTGGAAGCTATACATGTCCACCATATACTTATACATATAAATCGTTCGAATACAAGCCTGATGGAAAGGGACTTGTTTCGTGTTGACATGGTGTGGAGCAAGAGTATAGAATATGAAAACAAATAGGGGATAATACAGGGCCGTAGCCAGAAAAAAAATTATAACTGAGACTATTACAATTTTTAAATTACCTTCCTTGGTATTAAGGGTGTTTATGATAACTGTAAACAACAAAAACGAGAAAAAAAAAAAATGACTGAGGCAAGCCTGTTACTGGGTACGGCCCTGAGGTAATAGCTCATAGTCATTTTTCTGAATGTTTCTTTTTATATTTGTTGTTTTTACATGTAAAGCCATTGACAAATGAAACAGGTTGACAAGCTGATTTCTATGTTCGGCACTTGGTATTTTGTTTTAATCATGTGGTGTACTGAACATGAAATTTACTGTTAAAGGAGTTCTGTCGCGGTCTGCGCATCGAAATCTTCCCTCAGTCATAAATAACTTTCCTTGGTGTTCATTTGAATTGCCTTTTTTTCCCTTTCTGAAAAATTATTATCTTGAGCAGTACCTTCAATCTGAAAATAATTCTGTGTATCAGAATAATTATGATAATTATATGAAATTTCGAGGCCTAGCAACCTCCTACAATTCAGGGCAACAAGACTACGTATTGCGCGCCATGCAACACAACAGGATGGCTTGGTCGGTTTCCAATATGTTATCACCATGCAAAACGAAATTAAAACTCGAACCAGAAATTCCTGTTCTGGTTTAACTGTGCACATGTAATCAAAGGAGTTCAGTCACGGCATTTTGAGTTATTTTGGGCGCGGACAAAATTACCCTTAAATTGAAGGAAACCTGAAAATAATAGTTAACCAAGGTAGAAAAACACCAAAGAGATAATAATAAACCATAAAGGGACAAAGATTGTTAAGGATGGAGAAGAGTAATACGGATTACAACTTTAGTCTAAACTTTTCCAGTTGCGGAAACCGTGATGTAACTCCTTTAAGTTCGTTTATCGCCCGGATATGTTGTTAGCCTCTGAGAACAAAGTTGTGAAGCACCTGTCCGTCTTACGTAGTACTACATATATACTATGGAAAATATACTAAATCGTTTTCATATGATATACTCAAAGTTAAACAACCCTTTGATCAAGCTTGTACCTATTTCTTTTTTCTGCCTTCCTGTGCACTTGGCGTTTAAATCTGTCCTTGCCTACTCTTCGCTTGAAGTTTGTTGCTCCGACCTCGGTGAATTGATCTTCATTAGTCCGTCTTTTTAAACGCTTATTCCGGCGTTTCTTAGTTGGAGCGACTATGTCGCTTTTAGTCCTCGCATAAATATAAACAATTTTCGGAATATAGATCGACGAACGTGCCCTTACGGCTTCGCAGAGTCTTTCGTTGAAACATGTGACAGAAAAGCAGTTGTTTTTTAGCAGGAATGCCACATCACAGGTCTTGGAAATGCAGCATATTTCCACGCATGCCTTCATGTTCGGGACCTTGCCCCGATCCCGAAATCGTCCTGTAGAGATTCCTCCGCGTAGAGTGACATTTGTCATGACCTCACTATTCGTGCAATAACCTTCCTCTTTCGCGTCCAGTTCGTCTCGCGTATCATTTTGTTGCGGTGTTCCAGGTTTGGATTGAACGCGTTCTGAAATGCAATTCAATCATGTATGTCATTGAGCGAAAAAAGCCGTTTCTTTCCCATTCTTTGAAAGCTCTATTGAGCTAGGATCAAAAATAGAAACCCTTTTTACTCTCTTAAATGGACACAAAGGTAATAGAAAAGAGTGGTTATGAAGTCAGCAAAAGTTCTTTGTTGTTTGTTTTTGCTCATTTTCTGGCATTGATGGTGCACAAAACACAATAGGTGATTTTACTTTTGTCTGAGGAATAGGCCAATAGAAACGCTTTGGTTTCGCATTGCAGGCAATTTGTATAAGATAATGCACAGCAGTGGACCTTTCAACTTTAAAGTTAGGTTGGGTTTCATTTAAAGTTTGTGTGGCCTTATACCAAGTCCCCACTATTAATTAACTATGACAGACACTTTCTCTACTCTCAGGGGGCATCGCTTACAGGGACGTTCCAGTCAACTTCTAAGATGAGATAATTGGGCTAAAGACTTGTCTTGAATAGTTCCCTAAGATAGTATGTTCTGACCATTACTCACCTTTCTTACTTAGACTCTCATTGTCCCTTCTCACGTAAGAGAGTCTAGGGTAAAAATCAGACGAAGGTGCCGGCACCACCTCACAGAGCTCCTCACTCACACATGTGATGGAGTAACACGAGTCCCTCAGCATCAGGGCAATATCACAAGTATTTCTGTGGCAGCACAAGTTAACGCACGCCTCCATGCTGTCCACGTGACCGACTGGGGTAAATTTTCCCGCAGAAAGTCCACCACGTAGAGTGACGTCATATGATACGACACTTGGCCTGCAAGAGACTCCATCGCCAATTACAATCTTTTGTGGTAGAACTGGAGAGATTGAAAGTAAAGAGCCATGTTTTTACATGTAGGTAGTTGTAACTTTTTTGGGAAGAAAGAGTAACTTTTCAAGTTTTTGTTTAGTAGTCTTTTCCTATATTTTGTAACCCATCTCACAAACACGAAAGGATTAGGTTTTTCCAATCACCTTAATTCTTATTAAACGAGGGATCCACTTTAATAGGCTAGGCAGTAGTGGTCTCCCTGTCTGATAATAATAAAAAATATGTATATGAGCATTTTAGTTAGCCGAAGTTGAATAAATAACTTCATGTCTTCGGTTTTCCATGATACCGCCCGCAAATTTTCCTCAGAGATTAATGGACTGGAACTTTCTTCCTTAACACATTAGGTTTCGTTAGTTAAGAATATATGAAAATCTGTCTACAAATTTTCTTGGAAACAAGGCCATACTAACCTTCCTCATCTCTACTTGTTATAAACGACAGCCTTGGACTCAAATTCGTCAGTAATCCTGACTTGCGAGCGAGAACAGGCTGGCAGAGATCTTCGTTGTAACAATTCACAGCGTAACAGTTGGCCTCCAGCATCAGTGCTACATCACAATCCTTTCTTCCACAGCACAGGCGAATACATGTCGATATCTCCGCAATTTTTCCCAAATCCGTGAAATTACCAGCCTTTATTCCACCTTTTAAGGTGGAGTTGTATTTAATGTCACTATTCTTGCACATCAACTTTGAGTTTGTGGCTGGGAGGTTGCTTAAAGTTATGGCTGTGAATAGAAGAACAATGATATTGAAATATCTGGTGACGCTGAGTCAGTTATGTCACTAAAAGGCTTTTAGAAAGTTAGAAAAATATTTCGTCAAATTTTTGGAAGTTGAAAACAATAAGAGCATCATCTACGCTCGGCAACTGCCTTGAAGTGTAGGTCGGTATTAGCATTTGAATTACAGCACGGTCGCTTTTGATGTAAGAAAACACTTGGCTTGATAGCTTTCTCTTTGCATATGTTAAACAACAGGGAAAAAGTCACAACTTCAAAATGGCTATGTACAGGAAATCACAAACCCTTTAAAAGAACGATAGCAATCAAATGAAACCTCGCAAAAGCATTCTGGAGTCTCTGAGAATCCATCCAATTCCTAACCGATGTAAACCCAGTACGTCAAAACTTGGCACGTCCTGATTTTTACATACCCGTGTCTTCGGTCACATTTGTGATCCATCTCCGTACAAAAGCGACCGTAGGTCGGTAATTCTTGGTCTCAGATTTCACAGTCTTGCACAATTCTTTACTAAAGCAAGCTACAAGGAAGCAATGTCCTTTGATCACTAAAGCTAAGTCGCACTTCTCGGAGACACAGCAGAGTCGCGTGCATGAATCCACGTTCTCTACTGTTCCCACATCTGTGAAGTTTCCGGCACCAATTCCACCTTTTAGTGTGACGCCATCTTCTGCCTCGCTTTCCGTGCATTTTAGATTCTGTGGAACTGGGTGAGTTCGGCGACTGTTTCCTGGAAACAAAAACTTAATTGATTTTGCTGTTGTGTGATTTTAGCATTGTAGCATAAATCAAGGATTCTGGTCTCCCTTAGGGAGTTCATGACGAAACGCCACTATTTTTAGCTGTCAAAGTATCTTAAAGGTTTCACTCGAAGAAATAATAATACAAAACGCCCTTAATTCCTTTTTTTTTGGCTCGATTTCAGCCGGTCTTTTGAGTCCTGTCTACTAGCCCGGGCTCCTTTCCTGAACAGCGACTGGTAATCGAGCCTATTCCGTTTTGAGTGGTATCTTTTAGGGGTCAAATAAAGTTCGAGCCACGCCCACATTGTTTTCCTTTAAGGGTGTGATTCGAATTTTCCCACAAGCACTCCTGGCCTTTTCATGTAGATGTGCCCCCGGGGGTGGAGAGACAAAAAGGAAACTGGTATAGATAAGGATGAGTACAATTGAAGCCAATGGATCACGAACGGCTAACAAAGTTACTAAATTTGTGCGAGATGCGAAGATAAGCCGTATGAGGCTACGATTATATACGGAAGGCGATTGCTGACGAGCGGTTGGCCAATTGACGGTAAAAAAATTTCGAGACGTAGCCTACAGCCATTTAGGAGGTTTAATCTATGTTCAAACGCATCTGTAAACCCCAACACGTTTCATTTAAGAACTCTTCTACATTGTAGAGATTCGAAGAGACTTCAGTGTGTCAAGGTCAAATTTCCAAGTTATTCGACTGGTAGAGTCCGGATGAACTGCGAGCAAACTGCGAATCAGCTGCGGCCAAACTTTGTCGTCATATCAGGGCTGTACAGCACCAAGTTAACCATTTGGCGCCCGTGTTAGAATCATATGTAAATTGGGGACTTACCGGAGGTTACAATCAATACGAAATTTCAAACCATCGGCTCTATGGGTAGTCACGGTCGTCCTTTAGGGGTTCCTACCATAGCGATTTTACAAGCAAAATTTTTGTATCTTCATTGATCGCTGCTTATATTACGGAAGATGGTAGCTCACGAGGTGTTCGCACTGGGCTGTTGGACTGTCGTAAATACGTACAAGAAGTTATGAAAGCCGCTAATTTGTTAAACATGTAAACTTTGCAGGTGGTTTCGCACAGAAAATTATTTTTGATTAATCTTGCGGCTTTGTCCACAAAGCATTGCAGAAACTTAGAGCTTATAATGCCACTAGGACTCGAGGATTAGGCTCATATAGTACTGCTTAATTATATCATGGACAAATATATGAGCAAAAGAAAATGTCACCAGATATGTTATCACTCTGATCGCGTAATATTTACACCATGAAAAAGGGGCTGGAAAATTTGTCAAAAAACCGTCAAAATGATTAGCTATTCCTTGACAGGATCACTTAGACACTCAAAATTAAATCTTTTGATAGGTTTTAATAGAGTTTCGTACCTTAATTGAGTTGAATTTCACCGGCAATATTTACAATTAGTAGTAGTAGTGGTTTTCCAATGTTCTCCTAGTTATTGCGCCATCTTACGCAATACTCGGATTTATTCCTTCCTTATCAAGGCGTCTCTTTTCTTTTCTATGTTACTACCTAAATTAAATTATGCGTTAACACACAGAACACTTCATCTAACCTTCCTCTCCCTTTATTGTGACATGAGAAATCATCAGGGAAGATGGCGCTTTCTTGGCTGGTACAGCGGTACACAATTCTTCACTGAAACATTGCACACCGTAACAGTTTTTCCCAGACATGAGGGCGACATCGCAACCCTTCTCTTCACAACAGAGCCGAATACAAAGCTGCATAGCGACAAACTGAGCCAACTTCTTGAACGATCCCGCGTTGATTCCTCCTCGGAGCGTTACGTTTTGCTGTATCGGGCTCTCCGCGCAGGATTCGATGGGTCCAGGAGTACTCTGGGTGCTATTCGATGAAGCTACAGAAGTGAGAACAGCAGGAGATTACCACAAATTATGACCGCTATTCGAGCGAAAATGCACCCAAGAAAATAAAAGAAATTTGAGGTACCCTTTCCTGAAGAGATCAGTGAAACCAATATTACTAGAACACAAATGGCGGAGATTGCATGCCAACTATATTGCTTCCTCATGATACCATGGCGGAATATTTTGCAGGGAAAAGGTGCCTTTACCGATAGCCCATCCTCTTCCGCATCCTTGGTTCACCTCATGTTGAATTTAAGGGGAAAACTATGCATTTTACGAAGCAAAACTGCCCAGAAAACCACTTTGTCCTTACTCGACGTCTGCCGCTCAAGGAATCAGTGAATAATTTATTATTTGGACTCATCAGCTAATCTGACCTAACTTGGGTTGTATTGTTCGCCGGAGCTTGCAACGGGTTGTTTATGCTCGGAGCATCAGCCCACCGAATTCACTTCAAGACAAAGGTTTTTAATTGAACGGTCAAAGGTTACAAGTAAACAGATTCCAATCGCGAGTGATTGTTTTGTGAGGGTTAATAACTGGGGGCCATCGCCTTTGTGACAGCCGGTGAATGAATTAGTCATTTGCCAAGAATCGCTTATTTGACGGACCTAATCACGCAAACCATCCGTGACCGTGTGTGAACTTCCATCTTGAAAGCACGTGCGTTGACGAGTGGTTTGCTTTGGTTTGATCCAAACCGTATCATGCTCTGTCACGGTCATGAAGGATGAAGACTTCTGGATAGCTTTCTGTACGGTACCAAATCTCCCTGACACTTAACTCTGCAAAACTATCCAAAGAGGCTAAAACCCTTAATCAAGATTTAAGCCTGCTAAAAGGAGAACTAGCTGAGAGTGGAACGAAGGAGAAGCGCTAGAGTTTTTTTCCAACTCTCAGAGAGATGGAGCTAAACGAGAGCACTCTCGGAGTCTCCACAGAAAAACTTTAGCAGATTAAAACTCGATAGGAATAACAGAATCGCCAAGAATCATAGAGAGTACAGGAGAGGTTCAGGCCAAACTAATGGCAGATTTGGAACACTTGGTCCCCGTTCTTTTTGCTTGACTGGCAGTCATTTTACTAATTTGTAATTTCTTCTTTTTTCGGACTCCTTCCTTTTTTTTCGTAGCTTTGTTATGTCTATGCATGTATTTTCCCAGTAACTTTCTCAGCCAATGAGTATAATGAGTACTCTTTAACTGTTTTCACAGCCTGAAATTTTGGGCGGTGTCTTCCATGGAATGGAGAGGAACCCTAACTAGAGGAGTCTCTATTTTCCCGCGGGAAGTTGAAAGAGGACGAAAGAAGCGTGAGTGTGGCTCGAGGCGCAGCCGAGGGCTACTCTACCTTCTTGTCAGTGAATCTAATAATTACAGATTTGTTACGTCTTGTGCCTGTATTTTCCGAGTACCTCTCTCGACCCACGGGTATAAATGAGTTATCTTTAACTGTTAAGACAATCTGACATTTTGGGCGGTGTCCTCCTTGGGGTCGAGAAGAGACCCAAACAGAAGAATCACTATTTTCCCACGGCAGGTTTTGAGAAGACAAAAGAAGCGTGAAAGTAGCTAGAGACGCAGCCAGAGGCTACGCTAGCTTCTATCAGCGACTCTAGCAACTACAGTTTCTCCCTCTGCTCATGTAGCTTCTTCCACATAGTATTCTTAAAACTATACTGCACTTCGATTCTATGGGTTTCTCGTTAGTGCAGACATCACAGGACCTGAGTTAAGTGACCGTATAACGGAGGTGTCTCCTACTGCGGGAGTCGCTCTTTACAAGGTAAGGCTCGACGAATACTGTAGCTCAGGTCAGAGTCTCGTTGTCAGAAAGACTTCGCTTCCAACAACAAAGGGTTAAGATTAGAACAATAGGGCCGATCAAGATTATGCAGCGTTTCCATGTTGGTGCTCTGAATAACAGGACGTTTTTACATAACAGAAATATGCGTTTCTTAAGCATTTTATTGGGCAGCCATCACTTCTTGTGAAAACGCCATAATCTTTGGAATCCGAACTACAGTAGACAATTCAAGACTAGAAAACAATTCGAAGGACATAATGAGAAATGTACGTTAATCTGGTTTTGGTATTACGTTGGGCTTTAAATTCACCAGAGAAAGTATGCTGGTCCAAGTTCGAAGTTGATCTTGCGTTTAATTTAACCAGGTGCAAAAAAGGGTCAATACCCCGTACCATTGTTTTTTTGCGCCAACCCGGCCGTCTCGTCAGGAGAAAATTCATACTTGATTAGTGCCTTTACTTCGAGTCACTTCGTGCCACAAAGAAGTGGATGAAACTGACGCTGGGGGGAAGGTTATTAGGACTCGTACAAATAACTGAGAGAAAAACTATTTTAAAATATATTTATTAAATTGCTATTCTACGATTGCAAGTAAGTAATAACTAAATACACTTTATCACCTATTCAAAAAAATAAAACACTATAAAATATTTTGAGGAACTGACACAGAACAATTCGTTGCCAAAGGAAAACTAAACAGCATATTGTCTTAAAACACAGTCAAATTTCCCGTAAGCAGATATATACCAGAGTTTTAAATTGTGGAAGTTGTTTTCGTGACGTCTTGCTTGTCGCCTTGAAAAGGCACAGTACTTCTTTGCAAGAGAAATCTAAAAGCGGAGCCTCTCTTTGCATTTTGTGCTGACCTTGTCCAATAAATCATTCTCACTAGAACAATATTTCACCTCCGATAAATACGACGTCTTCTGGTCTCTGCTATAGTCGTTTTAAGATTATATTTGTTGGTTTAAAGGCAAAAAAATACATTCTTGCGGTGATCGAGATCCGTATCAAGCCAAACTGTACATCTTTTGTTAAAAAAAGCTTGTAGTTTTAGGCACAGATTATGGATAACGAAAATGATCCCTGGATGCAAGTTTAGTAACACGTCAAAATAGTTGACTTTAATAGCAAAGAACCATCCATGAAGTAAAATATATAGAAGTGAGTACAAAATATGTTTGTGCTAACCAGTACTAAAATACGCCGCTTGTGTTTAATTAACCATGAATTCTTGACGTCGATAATTACTAAATAATCTCGGTTCATCCTCTGTTTCCAATACGGTACATAGTTTTAAACATATAGGTTAAAGGAGAAGGTCACTCCAAAAAACGTATATTTTTTGTCAACGCTAATAAAAACCTTGCTCTAAGTTTAGCAACTCGCCGACGTTTCAGACTCTAAAGTACAGGTTTTCCTTAGGAAATTTGCCTCCAAAGAAGCCCAAATTTGAACAACGCTGCCGCCATTTTGAACAGTACTCAGCAGACAGGCCGCGTTTTCGTGACGTCATTCCGTCCGAGAGATTTTGCCTAAATGGCTTCCGAAGAGCCTTTTTAACTACCACTCTGGGTTGTGGCTGCTCTTTAGCCACATTATTTTGAGCCAAATATGCCCCAAACTCCGAAATGATAGCATTGAAGATAGTGAAGTGGATGATCGCTTGGAAAAAAAAATTTGCTGACCTTGTGAACGATGCCAAGTCATTTGCAGGTTTTCCTCCTTCCCAACAATTTTGAGTCGTACAGAATGAGTCACATGAACACGGCCTGGCTGTCAAGACAGTTTCAAAATGGCAGCCCCTTCTTTCGAGACGAATTTCTTCAGGATAGCGGGCACTTCAGAGGCTGAAACTTCGGTGAGTGGAAAAGCTGAATGTTTACTTTCCATAGGCAAAGACAAAAAGAGTAAGCTTTTTGAAGTGACCTTCTCCTTTAAAATAATTATCAAAAGAATGACGAGTTTTACCACCCAGTATTGTCATGGATGTGGCCAGGTAAACAGTTGAGTGGAATTTGCGTGTTTTGGTCGAGCTCAATGGGCTCTGTCACAGCTGGTAACCATAACTTAAAATTAATAAATCAAAGTTTTCTTAGTACGCGATTGCAAGCCGCCCTGTACTCACAAGTCTTTTATCAAACTTGCAATAGATATACATTAACTATTTGTTGAGTATAAATTCTTGCTCTTAGTCACCAAGTAAAGCAGCTTTAAGATAAAAGAAATATAATCTAAAAAATGATAGCTTGACCACCCAAGCTTTCCTTTACAAAAGTCTTCTTTCGAAGCGTCCATCAGTCTCGTTCCAAAAACATACTTTCCTCGTGGCCAGCGGTCATGCAACAGAGCATGCACAGTGAGGGACGTGTGCTTGGATCTGAGGTCAAAGACCGACCTATTTCGATTTTTGTTGTTGTTGTTGTTCTCGTGAGCTTCGGAGGCTGACTGGTATCGTTTGCATCTTCACTACTGTTATCCTTTTTGGCCTCACTTGGTTCTATTTCTCACTCACTCACGTTCCGAAGATTGCGGAAACTCCCGATTAAAACAAGTTAAAAGTTAGAGGTGTTACAAGTCCCTGATGGTGATGATGTCCAAGTGCCCTAATGGTCAAGAGGACATGCAGCTCACGTATTGTCTCGGTTATGAAGTTTTCATCGTCAGTATCTTGGCATCGGTGTTCTGTATCTAGTCTGAGTAGCTGATGAAAAGAAAAGCAAAAACAGAAAATAAAAAGGAATGTAATAATAGGTTTCTTTCTTATTTTAGAAGATGTATTATTATATGGCTGTGTCTCACTAGGACTGGGAACCACCAAACTCACGAATTTGATTGGCTGAAATCAATATTGACCGTGGCCTAGATTTTCCCCTCTAGACCGGCATCCTGACCGGTCACATTTTTCGGAAAAAGTTGCAAACTAAAATACAAAAATATCGAATAAGTGCCAAAAAGCCTGATGAGAAAAAAAAAATAAAGTCACTGCGTTCGATCTGTACTTACAACCTCAGTCAAGATTCTCCCAGACCTCCTGCTAGGTTAATTATTGACTTCTAGAACAATTAATTTCTTCACTTATCATAACGGGAATATCAGACTTACGTTTGGGTAGCATTTCGTCATCTTCGTCATCATCCAACATTCTTCTTTGTTTGCGAAGTTTTTGTCTGCAATGAGTCACAAAGTCAGCTGTAAAAATGGTTAAGACATTTTTTCCATATAAAGTGCTCTTAGATTCGCACAAGCTGCGCGAAATGGACGTTTAGTTTCTATTTCATCATTTTAAGCCTTACTGGCAAACATAACGTGAAAGTAATATGACAAATATGACATTTTCTTCTCACCTTTTTGTGCAAATACACACCGCCCATATTACTCCACCAATTCCTGCCACGAACGCAAGTGAAGCGACGATAATGTACACAATCATCCAATCTGCAGAAAAGGAGGATAAAAATATTTATAAAGGGCGTGAAGCGCTGTACAGTCAATCAGATTGTCACCAATGTTATAAGGTCTTAGATTCCAGTGACATAGGAGAGAGGTACGATCTTACCACCCTAAACAACCAACTTACCACCCAGAGATCTTGTCACCCCAACCTCACACTCACCTTTTTCCTTCTGTCCAGATGCTCCCCTGTTCATATAAGCCAACTTGACGTTTGCCCCCGGCGATGCAGGTTCTGCGCTGGTCTGGCACAAGACCCCATCAAGGCACTGAACCGCGAAACATTTGTCATTCAGTAAATAAGCGATATCACATGAAGGCCGAGCGCAGCAGCGTCCGATACATCTGTGGATATCTTCTGCTTTACCCATATCTGTGAAGTTACTGGCTGTACTTTCTGCCTGGAGTTTGATATCGTTCGAGATCCTACTGTCCAGCCTGCAATTTCCTACTTGGGATGCAAAATCTGTAGTTGTGGAATCTTCTGGCGGAGAGGCAATCGCGGACAAGTCTGTGAAGGTAATCAAAGAGTTTGGAAGTAACCCTTTTCCACTCTACTGTAAATCCTAGTATCCCAATGTATGTCTTATTCGGTGAACCCCTCATGCCTTTTGCTTTAATTCCTCTCTTCTCTAAACCCTCGAGCAACAAGTATTTCCATAACGCGTGTAACAATTGAACCCATTTTCTTGGACGAAACGTTTGTTTATTCACTTGTTAATTTATACATACGACACTTGACTAAAATAAAGTTATTTACATTTATTTTATTTGCTTTAACACACGAATCAATACCCATAAATAAATTAGTTAACCAAAGTTTACAGGAACCCGAGCGAGTGAAATAGGGTCAACTGCTATGATAACTCATTGCTTATCGACAGCTTAAGACACTGCGAGGTCCTCCAGCTAGCTGGATATGTGGTTTATTCAAGAATTTTGACATCTTTTTTTCTGCATAAATTAGGAATACATCGCGTTCAAGATTAACAGCACTGAATAAGGTACTGTATCCAAAACTATTACCTGTCTCTTCCTTAGGTTCAACTTTCATCACCATGGCCGAAATAAGAGGTGTCTTCTTGGACGCTTTCACCGATACAGGACGGCAATCCTCTTTGCTGGAACACGACACAGAATAACACTTCCTCTCCACCATGTACGCCAAGTCACAGTCCTTGCTGTCGCAACATGTTTCCATGCACTTGGCCATGGAATTAGCGTCTTTGACGATTGTGAAGTTGTTTTTATGGACTCCGTTCGGCAGGTCCTTGTCATTTGTGATGTTGCTGTGTTTGCATTTGAGGTCCTTTGGCTCTGGAGGGATGGTAGGAGCTTTACTGGACTCTGAATTGTAAATAAGATCGTTATTAATCAGGGGAAGGGTAGAGAAAGTGAAAGCCAACAGGGGAACTAATCAGGTCGCGTTTTCAGCGGTACATTTCCATAGGTTTTCTTCACAAATCAACTCACCTTTTCTGCTAGAGGTTTCCATTGGCCTCACATACGAAAGCTGTGGATTAAAGTCCGTTGGTGGAGCTTTGGTGTGTTCACAGAGCTCTTCATTCTTGCAAGTAACGGAGTAACATGTCTTGCCGAGCATAAAGGCCACGTGACACTTATCATCCTTGCAGCAGATATCCTGGCATTCTTCCATTCCTTTGACATCACCGTGGTTATTAAACTTTCCAGCTTTCTTTCCACCTTTGAGAGTAACATTGTTAAGCACCTTCGCTTTTTCGCATTCCTTCTTTCCCGAGTCGCTCTTCTTATCTCCTTTCGACTCGGAAGTTTGAGAACTTTCCGAAGTTTTCTCGGAAGAATCTTCGGACTTATTCGATCCTCCGACGGGTGTTAATTGAATCTTTCCGTTTACGATATTCATCGTCATGGCCTGCCCAGCTGCAGCTGACTTTATCTGGCTTTTAAGACTTTGGTCGTTTTGAGCAGCCGGAATTTCTGTTTTCTTTGTCTCAAGCTGACTGGCAATAGGCTGATTTCCGCCCGAAGTCACTGGTGCGACGGGTGTTACTTGTTCTGCAGGTGCCGAGGGAGGCATTGGAAATTGCATAGCTGTGTAAAAAGTCGCCAAAATTCCGTTAGTATTCATCTTACAGCATAAATGCGCTTTAATGGGAAATGATTAAATCAAGTTAATCTAAACTGATGATATTTGAATCAGCAGAACGTCAGAATAAATTGCCATGTGTCGTTTAAAAGGTTATTCCTAACATTCAAACGTCGCTCTTTGATGTTACTGTTATATTATACTGTTGATTAAGCGTTTTAACTTTAATGTATGTTATTTTCAAATTAACGTAGTTGACTTGAGATTAAGCATAATTTCATTCCACCGTCTGTTCTAAATTCTGGTATCCGTTAACTGCTCTCCATGAACTTGAGCTCTGATATTTACATACCCGAGGTTTTATGGTCCCTTTTAAAATAAGAATTACAAACGGTAGCGTTGTCTTGCTGTCACTTTGAAATCACCATTGATTTATTAAATTTAAAAAGCAATAATTAAACGGCTTCAATTGTAAATGTGCAGCAAGTTTTGTTTCGTTTCTATATGTAACGAACCTGCGCCGTTGTCACTGACTGAGAGTCCCGGCATTGATATCATAGGCTTCTGCCCCAATTGCGAGCCAAAAGGTGACGGAGGTAGTGGGGGTGGCACGAGTGGTGAAGGCTGCTGCTGCTGTGGCTGCCCTAGCAACGGTGTCTGTACTTGTAATTGAGTCTGCGAAAACTGAGCTGTCTGCGTTGCGTCTGCAGTTGGAGCGTTTAGTCCAGGAATTTGAGGTGTCTGTCCTGGCATTGAAGGTTGTGTCAGAGGTGTCTGCGCCAAGCCAGGGATGGTTTCTTTCGTCTGCTGCTCGGCGGGCTTTGGAAGTCCTGAGATTATTGATAAACAAATCGATTTAACTTAAGACCATCTAGACTGTCCAATTGTCGTTTAGTGCCGACACAAGCGTCTCGCGTCCACAAAATCTGAGACAGGACTGCAACGTTCCACACTTACGGGGTTACTCAGCTTGGAGTCAATAGTTCAAACATAGTTTATTCGCTACTCACAGAACTGACTTCTTAGCCGCGACTGACCTGCGATCTTTCAACCAGGATCTTACGGTAGCACAGTGAATTACTGTATTATCTAACAACAATACACAACTTTTTACAAAAACTGTGATAAAACTAAATCTTACCTAGTAGCTGATTAGTGTCAAAATTCCTCACATACGATATCTTCGGACTGTATCTTGATGGATTAGCCGGCTGCGTCTTGCAGGCGCTGGCGCTCTTGCACGCCACTGAAAAGCAATTGGAAGAGAGCATGAAGGCGAGATGACAGTGCGGCATCTCGCAACAAATTCGGCGGCATTTCTGCATGTCTTTGACTTTGCCGTGGTCGCGAAAGTACCCAGATGTGATTCCGCCAACGAGGGTGACGCTTTCCTGAACCTTTCCAGCTGGACAAACCACTTGTGGTTTCAGTATTTGATTCTTCGGTGAATCTGACGAGAAATTAAAATAAGTATTTCAAAGAGTTATGTTGTTGCAATGAAACCTACTTTCAAGCCACTGTCCCTATAATGTGAGTATATATTTTTCTACATTGCAAAAAGCGTGAAAGTTATTGATCTGTTATTAATCAGTTATTATACCGTTCATGTAAGGTGGTTGTAACTTTTACGTCTGTGTTTGAAACCCTAGTGTTTGGCCATTCCAGTGAAAGCTATTGAGCAGCACTTTCATCTGGTACTGTTTATTACGACGTACAAAGTGGTTCTAACTTTCAAGTTTGTAGACAACACCCCAGTCTGGCATTCTCTAGGTGTTGTTTATTAGGGAACTCAACACAAATTCGATGTTTGTTTTCTGAATATGATCTGAATTTTATTTTCTTAGGAGTAATTATATATTATTCTTTAACTCTCAGGAGTAACTTTATTACACTATTTACTTGTGCAAAATCTCTTTGAGGACTAAAAAATTGCTCACTCACCATTTTTCATTTCATTCCTATTCCAAACGTACGCAATTTGTGGATTGAAAATGGAAGGCTGCGCTGGAATGGTGCTGCACAAGTCTTTATTGTAACACTTGACTGAAAAACAGTTTTGACCCAGCATAAAGGCCAGGTTACACGTGCTTTGTTGACAACATGTCTCGTAACATTCCTTAATGCTTCCGACTTTGCCGGTGTCTGTAAAATCACCAGCTTTAAGTCCTCCTTTGAGTGTGACCTTGGTTAAGGGCTTCACTGCCGGGCAGGTGAATTTGGTTTCAGCTGAATCGCTCAGAAAAACTAAAAAAAAACACACACACACAAAAAAACGGAAGAAACACGCATCAAACCTCTCGAAGGTATTACATGTATAAACACATGACACTTTTTTTTATAATGAAATCCTCTCGAACCTGTGCCTCTTTTTGCAGTCCCTCTCGGAAAAGAACGCACTTTCCGTATTCCTGAACCCCGCGTACACTAAACTTCGTCCATCTTTGCTACTATGTATTTTCGAGGTTCATCTATCTTAAGAAATGTTTACTCTATGCAGTTAACGTGAACACATCACAACGATTTGCATGTTGATAATAGAGATATCTCAAATTAGGTATTTATCAATTTATAACTGAGGAAGCAATTGATACGTTCCGATACTAAAAATGGCATAGTTGAAGACAAAACGCATTCCCCAAAGTTACAATCCTACAGTCATGCTACTATGATTACAACTCGGTACAGCTATTTCGAGACAGTTCCTACAAAAGTGTAACAGCGTAAGCGATAATGGGTAATGAATGGTGGTTTACGTTTGCTTGACTGAAGCTTCAGGTGTTTCAGCATGGTATAAGAAAACAGAAATAACACGTGTATTCAAGCTTTCTCCTTTCTTTTTGCTGAGCCACCGTGAACCTCAACCAGTAACACCAAACTAGTATTACCCATGATACCAATCGGCATTGTCGCGTACGCTTTAACACCTCGTTGGACAGCGAGCTGCATTCTGAGCCTGAAGAAAGCTCAGGTTTGCAAAAACATATCTGAATAATAAACCCAGTAAACCGCTTCTTAATTACCTGAATGTTTGACACCTTCCTTGTTCCATCGCTCAATGTAAGTCACAGAAGGATGATAGGGGGAAGGCTTTGCTTTTTGTATTTGACAGTTCTTGCCTTCCGAACATCCAACAAGATAACATCTACTAGAAAGCATAAATGCTAAATCACACGCCGCAAACTCGCAACATTTACTTGAACATTCCTCCATGCTTTTCACAGAGCCAACATCCTTGTATGTGCCGGCGTTGATGCCGCCTTTTAAAGTCACTTCTTTGAATACCTTCCCCGGCTGACATTGTCCAGCCATTGAGGGGTTTACATTGTTTAATGATTTTTGTCCCTGGGCTATGAGGCCCTTTGGGGTGTTGGTAGATAGCCCCTGATTTGGGCCCAGAAATCCGTTCGGATGCGGTTTCACGTTCGATGTGAAATTCGGAGTGATGAAAGCAAGCGAAGTATTATCTGCAATGGAAATGAGAGATAAAACAGCTTTTATGGCATGATTGTATCATAAAACAATTCTAATTTACTACGAGAAGAACGCCAGAAATAACCTTTTTCGACTACCGCAAAAATATAAAGTCTTGCGTGCTTCGAAATTTTGGACCCATTTAGTATCGTTGGGCCAAGGTCAAACGTCGATCTTTACGCGAGACGAACTAAATTGCCATTTGAGTCGACCCAAATTGATAAAGCTCGACCGTTGGATCAAACGTCGATCTTAATTCGAATACAGATCGACCAACACGTTCCATCTGTCTGAAGCTGACAGATTGAACGTGCTGTTAGATCTAAATTCAGTTGGACGAACTGAGTTAAGTCAAACGTCGAACTTATCATGAACTTACTAGATTCAGTTTCGTTCGACTCATGTAAAGTTCGCCGTTTGATTAGAGCCTAAGATTTAAAAGTCAGGAAAAGAAAGTACCGAAATGAGCTTTAACTTCGGTCAAGCTATCCTTTCCCCTTCTGAAAACATGTATAGTACTGAAGAAAGATCATCCTGTGTTTTTTTTAACTTGAAAGTCCCCTTGATTTCTCTCTTCCTTACTAAGCAGAAGATAACCTGACCGAAGATTAATATTTTTCGTCATATTAAGTATCAGATAGTAAGAACAGTCTGTTCTGCATCGCCACCCAATCATCCGAGTCTCCTTAGACACTGTTCCAGAACGAGGAGGTCTGGTGCACAATACAGTTTATACGAAAAACAGTTTGATATGGCGTTGAAATAAGGACCTCTGATTAAATTTGCCATAGCAAAAAATAACTAGGTTTCATATTAATACCATGGAATTAATTAAACTGCAAGTATTGCCAAGAGCCGGTTCGAAAGTTACTAAAACGAGCTATAAGTTTTTAGTTGTCCGGTTGTGTGTGCTTGAAGAACTTAATTTTTGATGAAAAAAAAAAAAATTAAATAAGACTTTGGCGTTAAGTCGCTGGCAGTCCCTCTCAAAAGCGTCTCGAAACAGCTCGTTGTCTCAGCTTGTAATCGTGAATCGCCTTGTAACCTCGTATAACGAAGCTTTTGAGTTTTTGATGTCAAGACTTTTTTAAATGAGGCAAACATTTTCCACATCCAAAAATGACAGTAGTTAAAAATAAAAAGTGTAAAGTGAACTTCCGAAAATATCATCGTCAAAACGCCATTTTTAACGGAAAGCTGGAGAACGTCGCTTAACAACCTGCCTTGCCATTTTTTCTTCTCCGGGTGGTTAGCTACCTTTCAGGCTTTCAAATCTGAACGCGATCAAAGATTAATGAGCTTAATCGCCGTAGAAATTATCTTTCGCTCCACTGAAATTTATCCCAAGCGCAAAATCAGTCCTCGCATGCACCATAAAGCACAAGAGCCGAATGCAAAAGTAAAGTAGTATAAAGCTAACAAAAGAACATTGCCGATAAGAGCTTTCTTTTTGTGAAAAAAAAAAAAAATTCAATGCCACGTCAGACTTAAATAGTCCATTTCCGCCTTTGAATAACGCCTCACTTTTCTCTTCAAAAGCAGGATAACGGACTACCGTAAAAGGTCCGGGTTGACAGCGACATAAGCCAAGTTTGCACGTAAAGCCTCAAAGCTGCTTATTTACTTCCACCGTATTAACTGCCCATGCACTAACCTTTTTTATGGCCCGTTCGCACGTGTGCTATGAGGACCTTAATATCTGATGTATCAGTCGCTGTAGCCTTGCACTCCTCATCACTCACGCATTCAACTCCATAGCATTTAGCCGCCGAGAGGAACGCGACATCACAAGTCGACGTTTTGCAACAAAGTTCTATACAAGACTCCATGCTTGTCACTTTACCAAGCTTTCGAAATGTCCCGGCTCCTATACCACCCTTTAACGTGACATTCTCCTCGATTTTCGTGTTCTTACAGTTTTCGAGGTAGTTGGAGGAGCACTTGACTAGATTCACACACGAATAAATATTAGTCAAACAGTATTTTAGCACACACAACTGGATAACCAAAGAAATCGATCTGCGCGAATTTACTTACCTTTACAAAGGACACAGAGGCATATCAGCAATACTCGAATGTACATGTTCCTTTGACTTGTCAAGGTTCTCCTTCTCAGCCGCATTGTAGCATTATTCTAAATTTTAAAAGAATTCCTAAATGAAATATTTTCAAGAGATAAATTTAAAAAAAGAGAAAAAAATGGTTATTTCTAACTTTTTGCCATAGTAAAATTATATTCCTTTGTTTTGAAGGTTCGGGGCAGTTAGCAGTCCCGCCGAACAATGGAATACAATTACATCATCACTGGTTCGCCCACTGTCCAATCACAAACACAGTCATGTTCACGTGACGCAGAAGTGTAAAATCTTTAGAGGTATTCTTTATGTCATTAAAAGCACTAGCATACCGTCATATATGAAGAATTTCTGTGGACGAACACTGGGAAGCGATAACTGGTACCTCAAAATACCTGTTTTTGTTTGACACAGACAATGGAAAAACACAAGCCGATGTTATGATTGTCTCTATTTATCTAGATTTCTCCCACAAAACAGGATAGAACCAAATTATCCAAAACAGAATAGAACCAAATTATTATTTAAGCAATTGTTGAAAGGAAGACTGGTTCCGTCGTTTAGAGGGCCATTTCGCTGGAGCAACCTCTGTTAAAGTCTATTTTAACGACACTGACAAAGCACCTCAGTAATATCAGGGGCGAACACATTAGTTTTAAATACAATTTCATCGAGGTTAAACTTCAGATATATTTCAACTAAGAATTTATATATATATATTTTTTCTCCCCATGTGAGTATCCCAAAATGTAGCTGAGTTCAAAATGGACAGAGATGATCATGACTTAATTTAAATCGCTTTTCACCAAGGGAATCCCCTGACTGTCAGATGTCACTGGCCTTGTACTTTATGATAGTATCTCTCGAGTGGAACTTTTTCATAGATTCAGAAACGAAAATATACTTTACTAAAAAGAATAATGAAATTTATCGCATCACAAACGCAGGTAATTAATGATGTTCTCATTGGAAAAATCTCAATTCATTAACTCTGACACTATTCAACGCCGGCAGCTATCTCAACGAGTAGGAGTTTTTTTCAAAATCTTTCGACGATGGCAGTTGCAGTTTTGCGGTTTGGTATAGTCCTGGAAGTCTGGTGTAAGTCCGCTGTCCCGTTTGTTCGTAGCGGTATTCTCAGCATTGTCAGATAGCTTTATCGTTCTCCACAAGCGTGAAAATCTAGTGTTTTAACAACGCTTCGCCTGTTAAGCGGACCAGGGCTCCTTCAAAACGCCCTGAAGCATTTGCCTTGAGTCACTTGAATCTCAATCCCACAATCCCACTTGACTGCACACGACTGACGAGGGAAGGAAAATCATTGATTTTTCAGGAACCTTCATGAGCTTATAACAAGATAATATCATCGCCCTCAAAGTGGAGCCAACGGTCCATTGCTGATCCATGAAGTAATGTACAGGAGCGTCTCCTAAATCCAGTGAGGCGGATAAACATGTAGCTCGCTTGATTGATCAGGTTACTCGAGTGGAAAAGCTTTGGCACGGCTTGGTGATTTTTGTGAATATCTCGATGAGCACGAAAAATGACTTTGCATGGTTGGAATCACCAGGCGGACACATGGCAACCATGATCACAAGGACGACACATGGCACTCCACATGTGAATATCTTTTCACGTCCATGTTTGTTCTCCATTGTTTTGGATGCCACTAAGGCAACCTCATCTCACAAAGGACAAAATTCGAATGGCCATTTAGTTTCCAAGCAGAAACGCGATCATAAGGCTTAGAAGTATTATGTCATTTTTCTGACACTTACCGAGAAATAAACATTTTGGTAGACCAAAAAATAGAGCTGTTGCTTCATTTGTTGATTTTTGTCAGCTAAGAGTGCAGATTTGTCCAAAGCCCAAAAGTATATGCGCCCTTATCGCTTCACACTTTCTTCCATATAAATCCTATACTTTTAACTTCTTCTAAGATAGGTATCCTATGTAGCCTCTTGTATGGTATTCCACCTGAGATCGATTAGAATATCTATTTACAAAGTGAAACATGTCTTATGCCTTTCAATCTATTGCTAGAAAAAAAGAAAAAATAAATAAATAAATAAAAAAAACGAGGTGAAAATTGGGGGAAGAAAAAATGCTCTGAGAAGACAAGTTCGACTTTTTTTCACTGATGGGTAGTCTTCTGTGAATGTTCTTGGTAGAAAACATACCTGAAGTAGAAAACTCACTGTTATTCTTCACTCTGATTTAGTCTGTGTTTTTATTATTGATCAGCTTATATCCCCCAAACGCACCTCCTGATTTACTTCCAATATCCGATATTTTAATTTTTTTGCAAAAATAACACTGATTTTAAGCACAGTTTTACAATATCTACAAAAACGTTCTGTTTATTCACAATTTTCAGTTCCATTACAAAACATGTTGTTAACCGTAATTATTTCTGGATCACGGCCACTTGTCGTAGCTACATCGAAGTGTAAAAGATACACTGTTTCATTTTGGGCTGCTTTTTGTGGTACTGAATTAGCCGTATTCCCTTCGTGAAAAAATGGTAAAATCAGGAGATTTTGATTGTACTTAGAAAACCTCTTGAAAATTGGTAAATTCTCTGTTTTTCAATTCCCCATTGTTCACTCTGTTTGTTCCCCCAAAATTGCACAAACTATTGCTGTGAAATGCTTTTGGGAAAATGCAGACACCCAGGAGTATTTCACAACAACAGTTGATGCAAAATTTGGGGGACAAACGAGTGAATTATGGGGAATTGGAAAGTGGAAAATACACGTTCAATTACACAGTTGTAACCATTAAAACTCGTTCCGAGTTCGATAGTACAGTCGGTAACATTTTCTGTCGTTAAGTATCCTAGGCAGAGCACATACGGTAGAACAAGCTAACAAAATCCAAATGCAACCCAAGAGACATCGATCGTTCCAGGTTAGGTCGTCGGGTTTGCTCAAAAAAAGGATGAGCTGATAGTAACAATACGACTTCAGCGAAAAAAAAAGCGTTAATTTTCAACGGTGAATTCCTAAAGGAGCCCTATTTGTACCTAAAACAACTAGTCTATCAACAAAGTATCACTAGTTAGAAAGAGCGCCTTGGTTGCTTGGAGCATTTCTAATTTGTGAAAATCCTTGTTGTTCATCTTCTGAATCCTCGTCTCCATCCCCGCTTTCTTCATCTGCACTTTCCCCGCTGTTGTCTTCATCTCCACTTTCGCCGCTGTCCTCGGTTCCACTCTCTCCACTTAACTGATCCTCGCTTTGTTCTCCTTCGACGGCGTCGCCACTTATGTCCCCAGACCCACTATCGTCACTGTCATCTCCACTGTTTGCACTCCCACTTTGGTCATTTTCATTTTCTCTATTTTCACCACTTTCCTCCATTTGTACGCCGTTATTATCTTCTCCTGGGTCACTCTGTAAACTGTTTTGTTGGGCCTCGTCTCCATTGCCAGCGTTGCTAGCATTTGCGTCATTATCATCAGCCTCTACGTATTCTTCTTCCACAGCTTGCTCAAAGTTAGGGTGAAATCTTTCAATTAGTGGCATCACAGACCTTGGTTTGGGCGCTGAAAGGCAGATAAAGATCAAAGTTAACACAGAGCCAACACACGCGTTCCTCTGATGGAGCTTACTTAGGTCTTAGACGCAACGTGTTGATTGATTAATTGATTGATTGATTGATATGATTGATAGATTGATTGATTGTTTGAACAATTAGCGACTTTGAAAACGTGTGCATTGCTGCGAGAATTGTCACAATAGGCGAAACAAACTGACTGGTAATTTTGATGTCATGTAGCAATCAAATACAATAATTATATCTTTACAAATTATTTTTTTTGTGTAAGCTAATGTCTATTATTTGGGCTGAGACGAAACATTATGTTTAATTTTTTTTTAGTGCATGATTTAATCGTTGGCTTTTAACCAGCGTTTAAACCGCTCATAACGCTGATAAACCTCGGTCAACGTAGTGTTTACAAACAGTCTAAATGTTAGAAGACTGAGTACTGCATACACATTACCAAAACTTATCTCTCCTCTTTTTACATAAGCCACTGTAGGGTTTGTGTGGTGCGTCTCCATTGGTGCTGGCTTGGGCTGGCAGTATTGCTCATTTGTGCAGAACACAGAATAGCATTTGTCTGCCATCATCATTGCCACGTGACACTGCTCCTGTGCGCAGCATCGCTTGATGCATGACGTAATGTCCTTGACACCTTTGTGGTGAGTGAGCTTACCAGAAACCATACCGGCCTGCAGTATTGTTTTGTTTCTTATCTCACCATCCAAACGACAAATTTCTTCTTTGTTTGTCTCAGTCCTCACAACTGGGGTTCCGTCTAAAAAAAGTGGAATAAGAGGAAAGGAAGGATTAGATAATTAGGATATGCACAGGCAACTTTTTTTCAAATTCATACTATAACTCGTTAAGAATTTTACTCTTTTTAACTTTAAATCATACTTCATATCAGATAATGTGGTATAAATTGTTAAATCAACTAGAAACTTCTCATGTTCTGAATAAATGAAAGGTTGTCTTTGTGTCAGTGACCCTGAAAATATAACTCTTGTGTTCAATGTGGACACAGTACAATGTAAGTGAACAAATTAATTGCAAATTGAACGTGAACTATTAAGAATCCCACTTTAAGAGGGACCAACCAGTTGGCTATATACAAATCGAGACCGAAGAGTCAGGACAAACCTGAGCGAATCAAGTTAAGTTGCAGAGAACGTTAAGAATTTGCCCCAGAGACAATCAAATATTAAATTCAAAGTAGAATTAGAAGACCTTTTCTACACAGCCATTCTGGAACTGAGTAACACAACAGTAAAACTTCCTTACCATCTCTGAGGCGAACACCAAACTTCCGCTTAATGATGTATTGAGTAGATCTGTCAAAATTAGTGTCGTTACGCACAGCCTCCTCATCAGGGATGGTCCGACAGCTCCTCTCGCTGTAGCACTTTACAAGAAAGCACGTGCGACCAAACATGTAAGCTAAATCACAGGAAGGGTCTTCGCAGCACAGTCGGGTACATATTTGAGGGTTCGCCACTCGGCCCACGTCTGTGAAGAGCCCTGCGTCTTGCCCATCAAGTAGCTGGGATTTTGTGTAACGTCTACTTTGAATGCACTGTAAGTGATGAGGGGACTGGCCCGAAGGAATTTTCACTGAATATGAAAGGACAATCCATGATTACAGAACTTTAAATAGCTAATGTTGTATACAGAAGACCGATTTGTTAAAGCGTTTGTACAAATTAAAAGACATATCGTCTTTGATATTCCTTCGACACAATGTAAAAGGTCACTAAAACTGTTTAAAAACAGTTAAGACTGGCACTACAAAATATATCTCGCTAAAGCACCAGCCTCATCAGTTGTACGCCATATTGGATTGCGTAAATACGGAATCCAAGATGGCGTGCAACTGATGAGATTATTTGATTATTTTCTTCTGTGGATGAGACTGTTGTCTATGAAAGCCACTGAACAGTTCTTTCAAGGGTTTTATTCTTTATTACTTACCAACTTTCTTGTTCTTTTCGTATAGCCATGGCGCCACGAACGCCATTTTCTGTTTAAACGAATGGTCAATAGCAGCCGCTGGGATAGCCTGGCATCTATCTTCTGAGAAGCATTTCACCAGATAGCAGCGATCAGATAGCATGAAGGCCAGGTCGCAGGGCTGCACTTTGGCCTCACAGCAATATCTTAAAATTGAAAGAAAGGTCAGTTAATAGAAACTTTCCTTCTCTTATAAACTGACTTTTTTTTTTTCTTCACGTCTGCCATATTGGTACCGCAAAATATGTAACGGGTATGTTCGTGTCCCAAACCAATCTCGTGGGAGTAGAACTTTTTTTTTTTTAACCAATAAATTTGCATGGTTACTGGTTACGTGAGTGAAAAGTTTTATAGCCATACTGAGATCGGACATTGTTGGTATCCAGGCCGATGGGCGGAGTTGGGTATTGGTCGATATTTTGGAAACTATTTCAGGTATTGACACCCAAAGGTTCACTGATTTATGTACAATATATGATGGATTGAGCGTCGTACGTACCTGATGCAAGTCTTAATACTCTTTACTTTGCCAATGTCGGTGAATTTTCCCGCTTTTAATCCGCCCATTAGTTTCACGTTATACATGATCTCGTTGTGAGGACACTTGGCCTCGGGATCATAACTGTCTGTACTGTCGTTTACCAAGGCTTTGGCTGTAAGTAAAGTACATGGTAAAAATCATCAAGAGAAAAATACTGAAATAATCTTCCTGGAGCTATTCTTAGACATTTAAAGTAGTAATCGTTACCTGCTCCATACAACAAAGAATAAGCAGATTACAGTATTGAGATGAAGGACATCACATGGAAGCAGGCTACTTCGATGACGAATGCTAGTAAGTGCAAATATACAAGATACAAAGGCACATTTATACCTAATAGTCTCTTTTTGGTAAGCGTCGGCGGCATATCAGGCTAGTGTGGTCTAGCCATGGTTCGTATCTTGGCGAAACGTAGTCAAGCCGAAATACCCATGGCGAGACCAAACGAGTCTGGTACGCCGCCAAAGCGTACCAAAAAGGTACGATTAGGTATTTAACCTACTCAAATTCGGCCAAGTGACCATGATCTCGTAGCCATACGGCAGCTCAGTGACCTAATAGCGTAGCATTTAGGACAGTAGACACGGCTTCTAATTGGCTGATTGCGAATTTGGGTACGGTAAGTTCAGCAATTCTGTCAGTCAGAATTCTTTCTCCGATATGCCTATATCATTAACAGAAAAATCATCTCATGAATATTGTAATAGGCTCTTGAAAATGGCGGCATTGCTGTCTAGATGTAAACTTTGTTAGAACCAATTCAAGCGCTTATTTACACTCACTCAATTGTCCTGTTCCTTTAGTCGTCATATGTGCAATCTGCATGTCAATATCTTCATCATCCGCGGGAATCGTCTCACAAACAGAATAATTTAAACAGCGCACGCTAAAACACTTTGGCCCGTGCATCATGGCCACGTCACAGTTTTTAGTATTACAGCACATGTGCATGCACTCCTGCATGTTCTTCACTGGTCCCCGGTCTCTGAAAATGCCTGCGAACTGGCCTCCTCTGAGAGTCACGTTGTACTCGATGTCTTCCTGTCCACAGCTGTACTCTTCAAGAATCGTGTGGCCTAAAACTGCTGAGAAACAAAATTGTGGAAAGAGTCAACCAAAGATAATTTATCACCTAGCTTTCTTCGCCTTTAGGGATAATATATATCCTGGGTGTCAGTTTCAAACAGTTCCCGTTATGTCCCATAAAAAAGACGATTAAAAATTTAAAAACAATTTGCTGAGAGCATTTTCACCATAGATTTTTAAACAAGTTAACGCAAGTCTTAGCAGTATTTTAACAGGCCATCCATTTGTTTATTGAGGTAATGAAGATATTATCTCGTGTTCGTTTTTCACTCATAATTTGCTTCAGTTTGTAACTGCTTCCAACAAATGGGCTTAAATTTTGCGCTAAACTGAAGCCGCCTGCGGTGGAACTCAAAGTATAGGCCATGCAGCTCAGTCCCAAGTCCTAAATAATTTCCCCTCCCATATGATATCGTTGCCGCTACAGCCGACAAGATTAAAAAAAGGTGGGGTGAAGAATCCTTCGGGGCAAAGCTTCGTATCATTAAGCGACTTGGAGTATTTCTGCTTCCCCGCGGTTGTGATGCCTGTGCAACGTAGGGTTACAACCCAGCATTAGATTCGCCAGTACCCATTAATTTACACGCCTGCAAGAAGAGAGCTAGTAAAGAGTGATGCCACCATATTTTCAGAGGTAAGGAACGTTATAATCCACTAAACATTCTTTTTGATATTTTCCAGAGTACATACCTGTTCCGACAAAGATCATATTGCCTTAGTATTTTAAGTATTTATCGATCTACTTTAAATACAATAAGTTAAATGAATAAGAACGATAAAACGCCTCAGGAAGCATGAAACATGATTATGACTGAAGCAAAGTTGCACAAAAAATGCCTAACTTAAGTCATTCACCATACATTTCACCTGATCAGAGATATTGAACAAAAATTTGCCCTTAAGAAATTTCCGTTTAGAAAAAAATCAGTTTATAAGGTATCAATTTTTTGTCAGAGGTCTAAATTGTAATCTTGAGTTGCCAGGTCGCAGACAAATACCATAATGAAAAGGTAACGTCTGCGTCAGGTCAGTGGAGGACAACCGGACAGCTCGAGCTTGCCCTGTTTTGTTGTATTAAGCGACTAGGAGTATTCTAATCCCCCTGGATGGGACGCTAGTCCATTACAGGGTTAACCCTCATTACTACATTTGCCAATACCCATTTATACAACTGGGTGGAGAGAAGCACTATCAAAGTAAAGTGTCTTGCCTAAGAACACAAAGCAATGACTCCGGCAAGAGCTCGAACCCGGACCGTTGGATCCGGAGATGAGCGCACTAACCATGAGGCCACCGCACCTCCACGAACACTACAATAGAGAATCTAAAATTTAAAACGATGATCTCTAATCTTCCGTTTAGAAGTCTCGATTCTAAGTCCCTGAGAAAATAGACAAATAATTTTCTCTTTCTCTGTTATGATTATAAACGTTTTCTAGCTTTCTCTAAACGTTGGAAATTTAAAAACAAAACAGATCAGGCTCGAGTCACTCAATAACCGAGCCAATGTTGTTTTCATGGTTAGGCTTCACTAAGCATATGACACTATTTGCGGCTGGTGGTTGAATTAAACTAATCGTTGTGTTACGCTCCTGTTGGATTTTAAGAGTTGTTACTAAAAAGCATTAGCATTATTTTAGCTACCAATAGGCCGCTTGATATGTCTAAAGCACAAATCACTTATTTTGTAAACGGTGAATGCTTGATTCCTCAAGATGCGGTGAAATCAAAAGAGAATCTCGACTTACCTGTTAAGAAAGTCACAAAGATGGCCGAAATTACGAGCCATGTATCATTTCGTCTTCTTCTCCGTGAACAACAGACGGCTTCAAACATGGCTACTTAAATCGCTGTGTAAAGCTCGGTGAAATGTGATACAACGCGTGCCAAAGGTAAACTAAATATTAAAAGAATTGTTTTGGCCGAGGGAGCCAGTGACAGAGAAAACGAATGTTGTTTGATGACCTAACACGGCAAAAACGCAACCTGTCACTTTCATTGTGGTGAGCCAACCAGGTGGCGAGTTTTGTCGGTCGCGTTCATAACCTCACTTTTAATACAACACAGAGTTAAGATTGAGTTAGCTGATAGTTTTTACGCCAGCAGAATGAATAAGCTATTTCATTGATTTTTCCACACTCTTTCCCTCCTCTCTCCTTTAAATGTTATAGTTAATGCCGTTGGCCGTGGCACTTTTTTTTTTTTTTTTTTTTTTTCAACCAAACTGAAATATATCGAGTACTTAATTGCCAGACGATGGGAAGAGTTCACATGCAAAGCAAACTATTTTTTCTTGTGTCGAAGGGAAATAAAAACAAACCCGATCCGTTCTTTTACCTCAAAGTCGAGAAAGAACTAAAATACCGGCAGTTTAGATTTAAGGTCATTCCCCCGAAAAAGAACGTACAATAGATTTTCATTCAAATTTTGCCTGTTGGCTGATTATATCGAGAGACCTTAAATTTTGAAATAAAAAGGGGGGTCCCGTCATACGTTTAGGAACAGGAAGATCCTCAACAAACCCCATAATTCCTTAAATTATCTGCTTTTAGAAACGTTTATATTTGAACTACTCACTTTACGCTTTGTGAGAGCAGAAAAATAGGCAGAACTTTAAACGAGAAATACAACAATGGATGTATTGCATCAATGTTAAGGAGCGATTTGATGTTCGTTTCATGATAAAACCACCTATATTTAGTCGACAGGGATTCAATATATTCCAAGCACGCAGTGTTTTTGAGGGCACATCTTATCGTTTACGAGTGCTTGCTATGCTCTCATTTTCAGTGATAATTTGTTACTCTGCAATAGAAATTGGTCTATATTCACTATATAGAGAGAAGGTAATCGCTGCATTCAAACTAATTAAAAAAATTGTTAGGTCCAAGTACTCATTTCCGAGAAAAAACAAAAACAAAAAAAAAAACCGATCATTTGTCTCTCGCAAGCCAAGCCGTTTAGAAAAGGCCACCATTTTATATGTGCACGCGCTTGCAAGCGCGCGCTAATGGCGCGAAAATCGCGCGCAGTAGGGATGCGATCTGATAGTATTTGTTAGTCGCCCCTTTGGTACAGAGAGTTTAGGTAACACGGAATCAGATCTCAGGTGACGTGGTTGTATTTAGAATATCGAAAATGACGGTTTAATTTTCTTGCAAGTAGCTGATTACTTCGTAAAGTAATATTGATTTTACAGTTAAAGTTATGCGGCGCCAGGACATTTCTCGGTCTTCTCGGCGTTTGTTTTTGTAAGCTAATTATCAATGCTATTTTGGATTACAACTTGCTTAGCTTCAAAAGGCTCCTTGCACTATTTGCATCTCCCTCTGTATCGTAAAGAAATTAACCCACCTATAAAATTCTCCCTCGAGTGTTAATTTTAATGATAATCATTTTTGAGTTTTTTTTTTTTGTAAAGAAAAGTACCTCATTGTTGGCGCGTCGGGTATGTTATGGACGGGTCAATGGGTGAGTGAGTGAGTGAGTGAGTGAGTGAGTGAGTGAGTGAGTGAGAGATGTATGTATGTTACACCAATCAGATTGGATCTACTATGAACAGCCAATCAAATTTCTTGTTGTAAAGGTAAATAGTATGTGAGATACACAAGGTATGTATAAACACAAGGACTTTGGTAATTGAAAAATAAAGAATGAAGTGTATGTTGCCGGTTTGTGATTTTTAGTCCGGTTTGGAGGGGCGTGTGACAGTTACATGCGTACATTGGGTTGTTTTAGAGTGCATAATTTTCATTGTAATGGTGGCTAGTTATGAACGAGATGAGTCTTGAATTTTGAAGCAGTTCATGAGTTAGCGGTAGGCAAATGGCACGAGATATTTTTATTTTTAGTTACAAAGGTAACTTGATACTTCTGCTTTTCACAAGGAGTAAATTTAATTAGAGGTCACGAATCGTCGCTTCTAGTTCTCAGGACATGTTTTAGAGGGGACGAGACTTCAGATTTGAAACAGTTCTAACGTTTACAATAGTAAGTGCGGGTAACTATTGTTTTGTTCTTGTTGCATGCAAATATAACGAGATATTTTTGTTTTTTAGTTACAAAGTGTAATTTGACACTCTTGTTTTTCACAAGGGAGAAAATTCAATTAGAGCGGACGAATCGTCACCACTCTTTCCCGCGAGATGTTTGCTATCTTTAGTAACAAATGGTAACTTAACACTTTTGTTTTTTATATGGGAGTAAATTTAATTAGAGGTGACAAGTTATCGGCTATTGTTCCCAGGATATTAAACAAAAAAAGCTTTCATTTCTGGACGGTTTTTACGTCTCTGCAGTAGCAGTTTAATAGTTTTATTTGATGACATTCATTTCAGTCCGATATTTTCAAAGGTAAAAAGTATGAAAACTGTTCAAATGTTCTTTGAAGACTGCGCGGCACCAAGTTAAAGTGCAATTTAATTAAATCAGGGGAGGCGCGGTGGCCTCATGGTTAGTGCGCTCGTCTCCGGATCGAGCGGTCCGGGTTCGAGCCCTGGCCGGGGACATTGCGTTGTGTTCTTAGGCAAGACACTTTACTCTCACAGTGCCTCTCTCCACCCAGGTGTATAAATGGGTACCGGCGAACTTAATGCTGGGGGTAACCCTGCGATGGACTAGCATCCCATCCAGGGGGGAGTAGAAATACTCCTAGTCGCTTCATGCTACAGAAACCGGGATAAGCTCCGGCCTGATGGGCCACTTGGCTCGTATGCAGACTTTACCTACCTACCTTAATTAAATCAGACTTTCAACTTGTCACAGGTTTTTATCTCTTTCTTTCTATTTTCGGTGAAATTGTGTTGTGTTGTGTTGTGTAAAAAGGGTAAAGTACGACTCGTATAAAATGCGAAAAAGTCTCTAAATTAACTCGAGTATTTTTTAGCAAAAATTCCTCTTGGGGGTTGGAAGGGTTATGTGATCGGTGAGTGAGGGAGTTATGCATGTGCGCGTGTCACACCAATCACAGTGCGGGTTGTATCAAAGAACGAATCAAATTGCCTGTTACTTTAGTTTGTTCAGTCAAACATTTTATGGCTTACTATTTAGCTATCTTACAATGACCGATGTAACATCGCATGTACATCATAAATTCCCAATTTGTTTCTTACATCACAACCAAAAAGACTTGTCAAATTAACCAAATCGTTACTGTAAACAGCTCCATGAATGCTCCTATCTCCGACACTTCACACAAAAAAATAACTCTTGCACGCCTTGCGTGCCTATGTTCTTTGAGGGCATTGAGTAGCGACAAATTTCTTGTGAGGAAAAAAACATTTTCTTGAAATGCAAAAACGCGGCGAAATATGAATTTGGCCTTACTCGTACGCTCACGACCGTTCGCTTGTTTACCTTCTTTGCGTTCTTCCCCAAACATTTCCAAGCAAAAGAGAGACTGCTCGCAACCTACGACGGTGCAATAAAAGCTGTGTTTTCAAATTTCTCTGGCGCAGTGTAGACGGGACTCGGAAGATATCACAATATGCTTTTTTGGTTTTCTGCTTTCGGGTAAATGGTAGGAAAAAAAAATACACCGTTTGTTTTTTTCAGGCTCTTGCAACATTTGGACGTGACATTCGAGACCTCGATCGAGGATACGCTCGTAATCAGTGCACGCATGTCCAGTAAATTTCAATAGCAGACAGAAGTTAAATAACCGTCGAACTATTCAAAAGATTATTTCAATTTGCATTTTTTCTTTTTGCGCGTTCTGCCATTAGGATGTTTGTTTTCAAGAAGCAGTGGGTAAATGGTTCAAATAAACACTTCCGCTGTTGCAATATTCGAACGTGGCTTTGGTAAGAAATTGCATCTTTCATGTTAAACTGTTTCCGATTACAGAAAGTAAGATTTCATGTCAGCTTTTATTAGTGCAATCCCTCAATTTGGTCGCGTTAAGGCACATAGAGCAGGACTCGGAGTATATTTAATTTCGTTAAAATTATCCAGTTTTACCGTTCACGTATTCTGTCATCTGATATATCCCTTAAATGGATGAAAAAATAAGATATATGAGAAGGGAACAAAACAAAACAAAACAAAAAAACAAAGACAGACTGAGTTAGGTCTGGCGCATATTCTAGTAATTATACCCCTGGCGCAGCTGTGTTTTCTACCTGTTAATGGAATATAATGTATCAACATGCAGCGCTACATCCTTCTTGTTAACGTCTTATATGAGTTATAAGATTCCACCTTCTTCGTGCTATTCGTCTTTTTATCTACTAACAGCTGTTTCTTCTTTTTGTGTTTTTGTGTTTTTCACTTTTTTCTTTCCAACTTGTTTTAGCCTTATCTCGGTCTTAATTGCACCTTAACTAAATAATTCAGGCAAACCAGCAGATGTGTAGTGACAGGAAGAGGATATTTGACAAACAACTCTAACCGTAAGTGAAAAATACTGAATAAATAATGATTACAAGAAGACGTGACAAAAAATAAGAATTAATGCAGACATCACACGCAATTCTTTGACCTTTAACTTTGTTTTTTGAGAAACCAGACTACAGTATAGCCATCTTCTGCCAAGTAGAGTTATTATGGAAAAAGCGTTTGAGAAATCCATCTGCCTTGGTACTGCAGTGGCCTACGTATTTCTTTTATTTTTCATTTCACTTCCAAACAGCCTCATCCTGGTCGCGTTGTACAGAAACCCTCTCCGGTGCTTCAGAAAAGCGTTTTCCGTATTCCTGGCGTTTATCGCAGCACTGGATCTGTTTAATGGCGTCGTGGTATGCTTTGGGAAAGTGATAATGAGATTTATTTGCGCTTTTGAGGAACAAAAAATTTCTCAAGAAGGAGACATTGTTACGATTTTAGAATACACCGGAATAAACAGTTCTATTCTGTTGGTGACGGCGATGTCAGTGGATCGTTTCATATCTGTTGCTTTTCCTCGTTTCTATCTTCATAAAGTCAGCCCAAGAAAACTCGTCGCATGCAACACGACCATCGTGATTTTTTCATTAATTTTTGCCTCGATCCAACTTGCTGACATTTCCATCGCTATTTATCTGTCAATAGACATACATTTGCACACGACATTTCCTCTTGTTACGTGCATTTCAGCTTATTTGGGAATATTATTTGTATTAAAGAAACGATCTCAGGTTGATTTACAGAGGCAAGTCTCTACGCCTAGCAACCCAACACTTCACGATATGAGACGATTGAGAGTTGCACAAAAGGAGCGAAAACTTGTGGCAACCTCGTTTTTCATTCTGCTTTTTCTAATTATTTCTTTGGTCCCATATTTCGCAGCAATTCTTCTGGAAAAAAACTGTTCTGGTTGTCGCGGTAAGAATTGGTTCTTCGGGCTACGAGAATCAACAATCGCATTTCTGTTTATTAATTCAATGGTCAATCCTTTCTTGACTACCTATCGCATCCGGGAATTGAAGCATTCGGTGAAAAGTGTTCTTGGTTTAATGAGGCAAGATATTGAAAACAGTTCTGGCAATGTGTTGGCACCAACCTCCTTAAGGTAGCATCCCACCTCAAATGTGACCATCGTAGGGAAAAAAATATTTTACAATAGCAAGATAGATCTTACTCCTATCTTTGTTGAAGAAAAAATATTGTTTCTACGGGATCGGAAGTTATGGACAAAATAGTGTTTTCTTCACTAATTGCCTTTAATGGATGTTGTTGGGATAATGCGTCTCGTAGTCCATCGAGTACAGACGTGTACAAGACGGATTTGAACAACGCACTACCAAACACAGTTTGGCTAGATACATAATAATATGTCTCACCTGGTGCCTGTATTTATCCTAGTCGAACTAAATGTCTGTAGTACGAAAACGGGGGATCCTCGCAAAGATTGTGAAAGACACTCAACAACGAATCGAATCCCGCCACGGAAGTTGTGCCTGGCAATTGTGTGGCGGTAATTTCAGTTGTGGCTCTATTCGTCAGCACTGATCATAAGGACCAAAAAGCAATTTGTATTGTTTCCTATCCAGCTTATTACCATTCTTACCCAGCTGCTCGCATCTCAGAAAGCATGACTTCCTTAGGATTTTCACTGGAGTCAGTGGTACTTGCTTTACGTGGTACTTGCCTTACGCGTTCGGCGTCGCGTCTAATTCTTCGCCGTGTTTATCCCGTTTACCTTTTGTCCCCTTATTCGTTTGTTTAGGTATTGCTAACGTTGGCTGGGCCTATTCATAATACAATTTACCAGTCAGAGGAATGAAAACTCTGGAAACTGGGATGAAACACTTCCAATTCTACAGTAACAACTTACCTTCGGAGCGAGCGACCCAAAAGTGATACCTGGTAAAACTGAATTGTAGCGTATTTGACTTCTTGTCTGGTCAGCATTTGAGCGCTAATGTTATGAAGTAAGTTGAGCCTTTCGCTTGTAAACCGCAGGTAATTACTTTCACGCCTTGTTGTTTTAATCTCATTCGACCGGAAGAACGTCTCTGAAACTGTTTTGCTCTTTTTCTCGAAACTGTATTTTCAAGGAATTGGGCGTACGTTTTAAGTTCGCGTACATCGAGTTTTCAACCGTTTTAGCTCAAATTTGGCGAGAATGTTCCTATATAACGTGGCTAAAAAACCATGTCGGCGTTTTTGGTTTTTCCCGTTCTTTCTAGAGTTATGCACAAATGAAGGAACAGGAAGGATACTTTTTCGAACCTCGACGTTTACTCGGGCGTAAAAAACAAACCAGGCAAGATATCAAAATTCGCCGACACGATTTTTGAGACGAAGGTGTGAAGAACTCGGCGCAATGTTTGTCTCTTCCTCTAGATCACTTCCGACTGCACAGGAACTGAATATTGCAAATCATGTACTTTTGCTAAACGATCGCTATATTTTGAAAGCATTTATCTTTTTTCTTTCAATAAGTATTGTATGGTAATGTTCATTTATTAAGCTCTCAGAAAATATATAGTTTGTCAGGGTTTTTATTTAACGTCTCGCCTTAAAACGGTGCGAACGCAAAGCGGTCATTTGGGATGGGATGCTACCTTAAGAAACGTCGTTTCTATGTGATAATATTCAATTAATCGGTACAAAGTGACTCTGTTGAAACCAAGAATTTTATGAGCGGTTGCACCATAGCTAGCGATAATATGCCCGCAATGATTTCAGATTTAGTTGCATGGCGTAATAGTCCGTATGACTTAAGAGGACATAATAAGGCCATCGTTCCACGATTTTCCACGATTTTCCACTTATTTCATGAAAAATTCTGTTTGTTGCAGAGGAGCTGTACTGTGGAAATGTGTTTCAGAATATTTTAATGATTCTCTTAATTTTAAATAATTTTATTCAAAAGCAAAATCTAGTCCGATATTTAGGGAAATCAGATTTGCGATAAAGCAAGTTAATTTCTTATACTTCATTCATTTCATCAGTAGGTAATTAGATTATTATATAATTGATTATATACAGGTCCCCTCAAGCATGTAGTGCTTAAACGATAATCGTGTTTTAAATAAAGGATTTTACTTTACTTTACTTTACTTTACTTTACTTTACTTTACTTTACTTTACTTTACTTTACTTTACTTTACTTTACTTTACTTTACTTTACTTTACTTTACTTTACTTTACTTTACTTTACTTTACTTTACTTTACTTTACTTTACTTTACTTTACTTTACTTACCATCTAAGCTAAAGGCCGCTGCACACTAGTCGACTTTTTGTCGGCCGACAAAAAATCTTCACTTGTCGGTTAGTGTGCGGTGAATTCATACAAGTCTGCGACAAGATCGGGGCTTGTCCGGCAATATCTGACAGTGCCAGATCTCAAAACGTCTTGTCGAGCTTTGTCAGCTACTGCGCGGTGGACAAAGACAATTTGTCGGGGCTCGCGCCCTCCTCAACCAATTAGGAAATGTCATGAAAGTCACGTCAGTGGAATAGGCGCCATCTTGATTTTGAATGACTCGGCCCCAAGCCTCAAGAGGGTTAGTCGCGACGAAAATCGGCTGGTGTGCGGCAAGCTGATGGCCCGGCAAATTTGAACCCGATTTAACCCCGAAAAAAATCTGCAGTTCTGCAACAAAAAAAAATCTGTGTGCGGCAGCCTAAACAGGTCCCGGAAGACTTCTATGCCAAAAGGGCGTACATGGCTCCATATTGTTCTTTTCTTTTGCCGAAAAGGCCGTGAAGGACAGAGAGCTCAGCAGCCAAAAGCTGCAACCATGAGCAGTTGGTTTTCAATTCTTCGGAAAACTGATCCAAATTTAAGCTTGACTAACTTTTGAGAAACACTTTTACCGAATGCAATTTTCGTTTGTTGTCAGCTTGATATTTAGGTTAACGAGTTTGATATTTAGGTTAACGAAGTTGCTTCTTTGCCCGAGATCGAGAAAATGCAAACTATAAACTTGCCGCGATCCCAAAAAAAATTTTGATGTGTCGCTTTGTCATATTTTTGAATGAAAATTTTCGCGCGGTTTACTACGCTTTTGACTTCATGTAAGCCGGACGATATTCAATATATACTATCTCAAAAGTCTCGATGTTATAAAAGAAATGGTAAGCGTGCGGTGTGCAGCTATCAAGTTATAGATGCACTTGGGAGGTTTGTTAAGCACTCAGGAAGGTCGCACGCGGCTATCTTACGCTTCTTTCATGCTTAGCAACCTCCCGCGTGCATATATAACTCGATAGTTGCACGCTGCGCGCCAACCATTTCTTAATTGGCTGGTTAAAGTGATAAACAATAATACATATTCACTAAAAGAGTTTTTACTTTATTGGCTTCCTCGGGGAAAGCAACTAAGACTGGTTTTCACCAGCGACGGAGTCGCCGGGGTCATAATCAGAAGCGTAGAAAATGTAAACGACGGAGTCAGAAGCAGAACACCGATTCTGCTTATAACTCCATTGCTCACGATGTAGTGAAAACTACATTATCGAAGTCGCAAGCAGAAGCGGAAGAATCAACCAATCACAATGTTCGATTCCGTTCCTTGTGATTGTTTGGTTCTTCTGCTTCCGACTCCGGCAATCTAGTTTTCTCTGGATCATAAGCGACGGAGACGTTCTGATTCTTCCGACTATTCCGTCGGGTTTATGACTCCGCTTACGACTCCGATTTTTGATTTAAGCGCTCTTACGATCCCGACTACGACTCCGTCGCTAATGAAAACCAGCCTTAAGTGAACAAAACAAAAGAAAACAGTTTGCCTACCTTAACAATACTGTAAACAGCTTACATGTACAAGCACTGGTTTTTTAGGGGTGAGGACTCTGATATAAAGATACAGCGCGCGCTAGGTAGCTTGCTGTAACAAAAGGCACTTTGAAATATCAAAGGATTAATCTTATAATCAATGCGGTACCTATATTTTACGAAACAATTGTAAGAGAGTATTGTATTCGAGACTATCGAATTTCTCTCTATTTGAAGTTGTGAAAAGTTTAGTTAAAAGTACTACTGCGATTCCAGACTGGACAACAAAATGAATTGAGAATTTTTGCCATTTCAGCGAAATACACATAGTATCTGTTTCCTCGACTGAAGAGTGCTCAAGGTAGTAAATACAATGAAACCTGTATTAAACGGACACTCTCTACTTAGTGGACAACAGCTTAAGCCCCAAAATTTTCTTCCCACATTTACTGTAAAATTAACCTGCATTCATCGGAAACTTCTATTAAACGGACGCGGACACCAATATTGAGCTATTTTGTAGTACAAAACCTGCAATAAGCGAACACTTCAAGGACTCGTTTTACTTCTACAGGTTCAGCTGAGACTCCTTGTCATTATTCAGCGATATCGTTTTAAAGCTAAGTGATTATTCCAGATTGATACATTGATTGACTGGACATTGTAGTATATATGCTAGTTTTTGATCTTACACTGTGTTACACTGTGTTACAAAAGTGTTAAAGAGCCACTGTGACCAAAAACCAATTCCACTTTTTCTTTGTATTTCAAAACTATATAACTGAGCCACTAAGTGTTCGAAGTTTTAAGCCTTCATTTTAAATAAACACCTGCTTATTTTGACTGAAATTTTCCTAATTAATGGTCCGCCATTACTAACTTTAAAATCTTGAGAGAGCTGGATCGAGGATAAGATGACGTCACAGACTTACTAGTTTAAAAATGTGATGGGTGTGTACGCGCCTAAATTAATATGCAGCATGGGAGTCTCGAACTTGTAGACTTTTAAACTCGTGTTTTGCATGTACAATAAGCTGCGTTTACGCGCTGCAATTTTAAACTAGTGAGTCTTCGACGTCTCTTATCCTCGACCCAACCCTCTGAAGTCCAATTGGTCAGTCTTGAATGTGACATGGCGGACCGTGAAATGCTAAACTTGTACTCAAAGAAAACAGGCTTTGGATAGAATTCGAAGCTCAAGATTTTGCCCGTCAGGTGTTAAACAAACACGCGCGCTTTTAAAATCTGAAGGAAAAAGAGAAGTCAATGTTTTGAACATAGTAGCACTCAAATAATTGACTATTATTGCACAGCATAATTATTAGAACCTGTTTTGAGCGGACACTAGTGAGGGTCCCAATACAGGTTTCACTGTAGTTTTAATCTATTACTGTTTCAGTTCAAATTCACTATTACGGTATGGCAGAACTACGATTTTCTTCGGTAAACCGGCATGACATCGATTAGCATGTGAAGTTAACATTTTCTTGGCGGGGTTTTCATCGAATACGGCTGGAAAAATTGTGTTCATCTTTCTTTTAAACCGATCTCTGATCTGCAGATAGAATAAAATATAGCAGTCATGAACTTTAAACAAAAGTATCTATAGGTAAATAAACATCTACTTTTAATTTTGAGCATATCTGATCCAGAGACTGGGAAAAAAACAGATACCACGAATAAAAGTTATATTTTGGTATAATTATCGTTAAGTAGTTACTATTTTAACCAAATAGTGTCCTCTCCTCAAAGTAAATTGTTTTGCCAGCCAAGCAAAGCATAATCTGCTCTTAGCCACTATGTCTTAACTCATCTGCTCTTAACTCATTTTATCAAGAGTTAAATGGCATTGCCATTACCGCTGCATGCAATACAACTGCGACAGAAGGCTTCCTTTTATATTTGTCCAAGCTTCCTGACTCAGTTCAGGAATCGGCCTACAATGTCTGGATCTTGCAGTGAATAAAATATGTACTCGAGAACAATTCTAAGACAACAAAATAACCGATGAATTCTTACCTGGCTATTTCTCATACAGTGTAAGAGGAAGATCAGGAAACCCTGTTCAGTTGAAAAGAAAACGGAATTCCAAAAATTATGTCAACGGCTTTTTTGAATTTAAAGCAGTGTGGACTATGCAATGGGCCCTTTGCACGATCTGGTCACATGCACAAGCAGGGACGCAAGCTGCACAGTGGGACTTTCAAAACAAAGCAACTCGTACCAGTCCACCTTGACCTGCCTTTGTTTTGGAAGTCCCACCATGCAACTTGCGTCCTAGCATGTGCGATTTTGTACCATGTGACATGATCGTGTAAAGGGCCTATTTTCCATGAAATAAGAAAAGGAACGACAAAGAAAAGTTGAGAATTAAGAACATTAACGCTGGTTATTTAAACAAAGATTTTGATCTAACTGCCTACAAACCTGACCCCTCTTATTGGAGAGGAGCCGAGGGTGCTACAAGCAGACTAGGCTAAGAAGTCAATTAAAATTACTCCAGAGTAGTTTAAAGTTGGCAGAGCTAGCAACAGAAAAACTGTTACGGCTTTAGTCGTGACAGCTCCTTCTGACAAACTCATAAAATACTAAATCCTAAAGTCTGTCCATCACCATCATCGATTTATATGAAGACAATATATCTACTTCTATTATGTTGTGAATAGGCCATTTTTGCTAGATTAAAATTCTAACGTGGTTCGGAGGCTTGGGGGAATAATTAAAAGCAAAGAGATTCAATATTTATCCCTCAATCTTGATGTGGTTTCTTTTGCGTTATTCCCCAAGCCTCGGAGCCAAGTTAGATCTTTATAATACATGTATATCGAAAATGGGCCGATTTCACGGTGAAGATTTCTGAAAGCCTTGATAATAAAACGTTTTGAGCGCAAGGTTTGAAGAGGTAACCTGAGTAGAGTTGAGGATCGTGAAAATGTAGACGAAGGCTTTGTGAAACGGTGAAAGAAGACCAAACAACCACGTGAACCCAAGTAGTGGAATCAACATCAGGCATGCTTTGATGCCCAATCTAAAAAAAAAAAAACAGAAAAAAGATTACGATAATGGAAATCAGTTAACTTACATGTAAACCATTTTTACACTTGAAGCATATGACGATAAAGTTGCACAGATTTATTCACAATGATATTAGGTCGACTCTCCTTAGGGATACTGCCCAGGTTGGGAGACTCAGATATGAAATGGTCGGTTTGCTCATTGTCTCGCTAAATTATGTAAATTGCAGGCATTGGTCTCAATTGGGATGTACAAAATATAATCCTGATGTTATTATCCTCCAGGAAACCTAATTTCGCTTTTCATTAAAAAAAATAACCAAGACCGTCGTATCATTCTTGAGGGTTTAGATAAATCTGACACGAGATCTTATACATTTTGTGGCAGATGAAAGCATTTGATAAGTATTTTAGTTTTTGCAGGTTTTACTTGTGTACCTGTTTTTTAAGTAAGGTAAAGTCGGGCCAGGTGGTTTATACAGCCGGAGCTTATTCTGGTTTCTACTCCCACATGCTTCTTGCCCAAGAACACAACACAATGACGCCGGCAAGGGCGGAAGTCCAGAGACCCCGATACGAGTCCAGCGCACTTACCACTAGGCCACGGCGCATCCTAAGTGTCTGGTTTTAGAATGGTATCTTTTAGAGATCAACCTAGCTTGAACCACGCCCAGATGATCTTCTATGGGGGTTTCAGTCATTTTAATCGGACGAGAATCTCCGCCTCTCTCAAGCGGGATTAATTCCCCTTCGCCCGGAAGAGGAAGAAACTCTTCCTTCGTTAAGCGTCAATTCTTACCGTATCCGTTGAATACGATGTTCTCCTTTTGGTTTCATTGTGGTCATTTCCCAGATAACTCGCGAAAGCAGCAACAGGTTTATCTAGAGATAAAAGTAAAAATATTTCATAAGTAATGGAAGAATATGTGGCCTGCGCTAAAGGATTGATTATTTTTAAACTTTTACTTCGGTCCTTGCCTTTCTTCACAAGGAAACAAGTAAGCAAACACGAGTGCAAACACAAGTACAGTAAGTAAGTAAGTAAGTAAGTAAGTAAGTAAGTAAGTAAGTAAGTAAGTAAGTAAGTAGGATAGAACAATCTTCTTGCAACGTGAAGGGTACTTTTAATTTAGCAATCAATAGCAGATTACCTTATATCAGAATAAATTTTAATATATTACTCGACGTTCGTATCACTTACAACTTCGATCATCACCAGAAATGCAACAAAAATCCAGATAACCTCGCTATCCGGAGACATCCAGCAGCTTACATCCAGAAGGAAACCAAAAATAAAACGAAAAGAAAGAAAACGAAACGAAAAAAATAACACCATATATTACAAAAGCAGCTTGAAAACGAAAATTTCTCGATAAATAGCAAACCAACGTAATCAAAGGCATTAAAACAGGAGACGGAGAAGAAAAAAGAAAACAAAAAGGGAAAAAAGGGAAAGACTGGCTGTCTTACTATTCATCACTGACAAAACTCTGGATGCCATTTTTTGCGGCAGTAATGCTCAGCGAAACGGCAACCACGGCAGCAGGAAAACCTGTTAAACAGAAAATAACACTCTACTGGTCTGTCTCTAAAACGTGAGCCACGTCAGTGTGAGTGAGCGAGTAAGTTTGCTGCCATTAACAATAACAGGAGCAGGTGATGCTCGATCACTGTATTGAACCTACCCCATGACATGACGTAATACATTGTCATCTTATTGTTGATGTTGTAAACTTTGACAACATTTAAGTAAAGGTAGATTCCCTCGACGAGCATCCAAAAGAAAGCTGCCATCAGAAAATACTGCATGAGGGCCGCTACTGTAATACATGCAACCTGTGAAGCAACGGGGTACATCACTTCAAAATTGTGCCTTTTCCTTGGGAGGGGGGGGGGGGGGAAGGAAAGGAGCGTCTCCCCATATCATTAACATACATTTGTCCATCAGATAAACTTTCATTTCCCCGTATTTTAGCTAAACTGCTATCGATAGCTACAACTGCTAAGACAAAAATGTTAGAAAATGCAGTAATACCTAAACCCCGATATGTGACAGGGTTTTCCCTCAAATACCCCACGCTAAGTATTATTCTAGTTCAACAGTATTATATTTTGTGAACCTTTCCGTCTACTTTTGTCTGCTTTGTCCATGTACGCGTGTCTCAGCTACAAAACGACAGGGAACCTTCAAAGAGATTCAACAAAGCAAGAAAATTTCTAACCGTGCTTTCTGTGAAATTGATGCCGCCAAGAAAGATAACTTGTGCTGCTCCAAGAGATCCAGCAAGACTCATTCTTATCTGTGAGAGAGGCTGTTGAGCATCGCTGGAAGCATTGTAATAAAAATTGAAATATAATAAAAAAACACAAGCAAAATAAAAGACAAGAAACAGCGACTATTGTAATTATGATAGCCGATGTTGCTGAGCACACTGTGTGGAATCCACTGAAAAATAAATTATTATCAATGGTAAATCAGCGTTTTCAATCAAGTATTTCCAGAGGAAGAAGTTTTGCGTGTTTGCACGGAGTAATTCCAACATTCTGGGTCAATTCTGTGGAAAATTGGAAGGAGAGGGCCTACACTGGACGTTCGGATTTACAACACTCAGTCACTTGTATTATTATTAGTATCTTAACTATGCTCCGAGCAGTCCATCATACCGTGCTTTTTGTTTTATAGGGAGTATCAAGAGAAGATAGTTAAGAAGATAGTCAAGAGAGTTAATCCTCCATATTGACCTTATACCCAAGGTAATCCGCGCTATGAAACGTCTTTTGAAAGTCAAAACGTATGAAATGACTTTACACCATATTTCCCTCCATTTTGTCTTGAGTAGTCTCATGTGCGTCCCTTGGGCTGTCCACGCATCGCGCGAGTATCATCCGCGAAGAACTGGGTGTCTTGTCTAAAAATAACTTAAGAGGTATTACCCTGGGTAGAAGGCCTATATGGGGGATTAAGTCTTTTACCTTGATCTTGACCAGTCTATACAAAACATTCGAAGTGTCCTTTGTTATGTATTTTTAACTACTCACGTGAAACGAGAATACGCGATTATCGTGAGAATTAACCCCGCGATGGAGAGAGATAAGCCCACGTAGGTAAAAATCGTCAATATCTTCTCATCTGCCTCTGTAATCTGCCAATTTGAGAACAGGTGTCAGAAGGCCAGTGATTTAGAGTATCTTAAAAACAATATTACTCCAGGGGCGAATTTACGGGGACGGTGGTTGATTGGCTGGCAGGCCACAACCCCTCATTCCCCTTTCTTTGAAGAAACAAAAAATAGAAAAAAATGAAATAGGTTGTGAATATTATAGCAGAAAAGAAGGGAACACTCTGGACAATTACCTCGATGTTATTTCGTCTTTGTGGCGTTGTTAGTATTCAGTTGTGGTGTAAATAAAATTTTAAATTAGGGTTCAATTCTTAAATTTTACATTTAACGATTTTCATTCTTGACAATGATGGTGGATCTATCGAAACGTCGAATTCCGTTACTCCTTGTATTTCTTCCAATTCTCAACTTCAAAAACATTTGGGGGCCGGGCATTTCCTATTAACTCTACAACCCAAAGGTACAACCCATCTCCTCTTGGAAAAATCCTAGATCCGCCTCTGTACTCCTATTTCTTCTCGCTACATAACTTCGCTTTTTATACCGAACATTCGTAAATATTTATACCTCAGGGTTATCACCATAGTCGAATAAAACAGCGAAGTGAGTCATATGATTGCAGCCGCATTCTGTTTGTACTGAGCTGCTCTTCGATCTCACAAAATGGCATCCTTCCTCTGACCATCCATCAGGACTGCAAAAAATGATGTCACAAACAAAAAATGTTTATCTTACTGGAAAGCGTTATGGGAAAAAAAATATACGAGAGGTAGTGTTTTTATTTTACTTTTTTCTTCATTCAGTGTTATGTCGCTGGCTTTTTCCACATTAATTTGTGCAGTCAAGGACGATATAATAGATCGACACTTCAAAATTGATCGCGCTCATATTGTTAGCGTGATTGACGTACCGATGGCTTCTTCTCTATTAATAATAATAATAATAATAATAATAATAAATACGTTCTTAAAATTGCATTTTACATCACATGAAAGTCCCAATGTTTTTTACAGTCCTTTTATATAAAAGCCCTAATCAAAAAGCCCTAATATTAGAACACTCTCTTAAAAAGAAAAGGTTTCGATCTTGATTTAAAACAGTCCACGGTGGAACACCAAAATGACAAGTCGTTCCAAAGATTTGGTACGATAACCGAAAAAGATCTGTCGCCGTAGGAAGCCGTTTTAGTTTTAGGAATAGACAGCAATTTTGAACTACCTGACCGAAGTGAACGTTGAGGTATTAAACGTTAAACCTCACGTCAAACGTTAATCCTCACGTTGAGGCGTTAAACGTTAAACCTTACGGAGGTATACATGTAGTATAATACATTTCTTAAAGAAAAGGCTTGTTAAGGGCGGGCGGAATTCATCATGAGATGTCAATGGAGGGGCCTAATCAGAGGAAATACGACACTTGGAAATGCGATGCTTTAATTTAGGATAAAAATATGGAACTACAACACGGAAATTACGAAATAATAGTAACATATCCACAGATATTAGAAATGAATGATTGCTGTTGCTGGTCGAAGTGCCCTGAGTGAATAAAATTTAATGTTTGCCTTACTGTTAGCTCTTATTAAGTTTTGAGCACGAGAATCTTGAACATAATCCGCTTGCATTCGTTTGAATGGGAAGCGAAGTCTGAATGTCCTCAAACCAATATCTGTAAAGCCAAGTACAACGTTCATAGAACTGACCTTTCTTCGCTATAGCCGCTCCAAAACGTACAAAATCTCTCACCGTCTCCAGCCTGAAAACAGATTTGATCACTTCATGAATAGACTAAATTAAAAAAAAAATACACAAAATTTCTTTACGCGCTAATCCTTGAAAAAGACAAAAAGGATCTTAACTTAAACTGATTATTACCTTTGTAATATAAAAAATGAATGGAGGAAATAATGAAACAAAACAAACACAAAACAACTGATTATTTGTTTCGTTCTTGTTACCTTCAGGTTTCTGAAATTCAGGGTGATATTCTGTTGCAGTTGTTTTGGTTTTGGATCCATTGCAGCTGCCATTATCATGGTGTTGAGTTTCCTAAATTAAGTGGAACACGAATACAGCTATTTTAGTTAGCAGTATCGTATAGAGAGTTAACACTTCAAGATATTTCCAATGGTAGTCTGAGCATTAACAAGTTTCCAATAAACATATCGCTGGCCGATAAAAAAAAAGAAGATAAAGACATAAATAAACAATAATACACATAAGAAATTATTCGATTCTGTTTGGCTAAGAGCAGTGTAGATCAGGTGTAAGACCAGTGCAAAAAAGGAAAAAAAGAAGAAAACGTTATACCAGTGCAAAGTTGATATACGGATGCAAACTAGCAATGATTGTATTTTTCACTAATCGGCTTTGCAAGCTTACCTGTTGTTTTCAGTAGATATCAGTTCTTCATGAAGATTTCTGTAGACGATCCCCACCATCACTGAACCTAGTATGAAATAAATATAAAACTGAAATATAAAGACGTAACGGCGTAAAGTTACCGTTGTCGTTGAATTCAAGCTGGATATCCAGCCATAGCGCTTATAGATGGTATAGTGATAACTCTTATGGCTTATTGAACAAGCGTGAGGTCCTGATCAAATCGGCTGGATATTTGCAAAGTTCCTTTTGTTTCTTGTTTTACCCATAAAAATACGCAGATTAAGAATATTCCAATATCTAGCTGGTCAAGCTTGGTCAACAAAAGATGTACTATGCGGCAAGGAGGGCACCAATATTTGCACCCTGCAGACAAGGTAGCTCAATATTGCCTGAACGGGTAGCCAATCACAGGGGAGGACTTGGTTCATCTAACCTACTTGCGGGTGCCATAAAATAAGGGTTGATCTCTCCCCAGCGGGAATTTATTCAGTCAAGTATACGTGAACGAATTTGCCCAAGGAAATTGCCATAGTAGTCAGATGAAAATAGGGATGGTTAACCTACTCTGGACTTACATACCATCCAGAAGACAAGTGACTCTCTTGATGGCTTTGTGCAAGCGTGGTGAACGGGGAAGGAGGGAACCTATTACAATTTAACTGATTGTCGCGTTCTGCTAAGAGTTATCTCCCAGGAAGATATTTTTACAAACCATTATGGAAATTATCGGAGGGAATGCTGATAAAATTTTGTTTTTCTGATCCCTTGAGATGGAAATCGCTCGCATTTCGACTGAAAACTTTCTGAATACGCAGATCTGTTGGTTAAGAAAAGAAGATTGTTAAACCTACCACCCAGGGACAAATCTGCACACAAATAAGCCGTATTTGTATAATGATTCTTAAAATTAACACACAATGATATCGATTAACATAAGAAGCATTTATACGGGAAGTACTGATGTTTCACGACATGATAATTGTTGGTTACACAGTCACAGAACCTTCACGGATTCTACGACAATAATTCATAGTTTTGAAGCCATGAACTCGGGAAAGGTTCGGCTGACTGAATATAAACTGAACTTTTTGGTCTCCTTCATAGTCACCTTAAAGGAAGGAATAAATAAATACATTCCTACTCTGGATTAATACATTAGCTTAGTTTTCACATCACTAGTGTAAAGCAATACATATAGAATCAAAATGTCTTTCGAGGTTAAAAGCCTTTAATATTAAGTAGTCCCGTCGATCACTAATTTCTTATCTTTCGTTTTATTTTACTAATTTTATCAAGCCATAAAGATTTACATGCTTCCGTTATCAAAAAAAAAAAAAGAACAGGTACGTTTACAGGTACAACGTAATGTTAATCTCCATATCGGAGTAATTGAAATTAAGATTTTTACTAACCAAGTATGCTGTATACTTTGTTAAGCATAGGGGTTGATTCATTGAGGTGATGGTGACCGTATTTGACGACAAAGTTTTCCAAAGCAATGGCTGCTTTGAAAAAAATTCCATTACGTCTTTCTTGGAAAGATTCATTTCCAAACTGTTCGATGGCTTTCTGTAACAAATCGACAGCTTCCTAAAAAGTGGAATAAAAAAGGCTATGAGCGGTTGAGGAAACCGGGCTTGAAATTAAGTTAGGGTTTCTTGAAGGTAGACCCTAGTTCAACCCCTCAGTCGTGGATGTAACTGGCCAAATTGGTTTACCTCCCGCACGAGAAATAACTCGGCTTAGCTAAGTAAGGTGAAATAAAAATGACATCTTAACATGTTATTTCTTTTTATGGGCAACGCGCAAAAGTTCTTATTGTCCCCTACCTCTTTTGAAATAGTGCTATCCAGAGCGATGTCTGGTAGGTAGGTAAAGTCTGCATACGAGCCAATTCGCCCATCAGCCTAGCGCTTATCTCCAGTTTCAGTAGCACGAACGTGTAGGAGTAATTCTACTCCCCTCCGGATGCGATGCTAGTCCAGAGCAGGATTATTACCCCCAGCAATAATTTTCTTTGGTACTCATTTATACGCCTGGGTGGAGAGAGGTACTGTGAGAGTAACGTGTTATGCGTAAGAACACGGCACAATGTCTCTGGGCAGAGCTGGAACTCCGGCCGCTCGTTCCGGAGGTGAGACATTAGGGACTTTAAGCAAATTGCTACGGCTGGAGCTGATACGGCTGCCGGGAGTAAATTTTCCCCAGAATGAGACACTGCGCATGTACGTCGGTTGCATCCAACCGTAGCGTGAAATCTGACTACGTGAGTCGGGATGTTTTGCCGTAGTGGCAACAACGTCGGGTTTATTTCGCTTCTCTGGCCCTTCTCTTATCGGCATTTTAAGAATTCCATTGGATACTATATCCTTTAAAGTCAATTTAAGTCAAAGAGTGTGTCAAGGTTGCCTCTCATACGCTTGTAAATCCGTATCCCGAATTTACGATAAGTTGTGGCAAAGGTGTTGGAATGGCGAAGTGAGTCAAGTGAAATATTCGTGTTGAGCACAGAGGTTGTTTTTTCTTCGGTTAAGTCTGCTTTTAGGGTTTAGTCAAGATGTTTTGTATCCGGATAACTATACGATGCTAGTTTGCTTCTTTGAGTATTGATATTTGTGTTGTTCACTCGATATTCTTTGAGATATTTTTCTCTGAAATTATATATATCATCCATCAAATTGTTATTGTACAAAGTGTATGGCATTCGCTTTCAATATTTTCTTGACGATTAGGTACCAAAATGTACATGTTTTATTTTGGAGCACTCGCATAAGCCAACTAGCTGCATTTGAATGTGGTTGATATCCAAAACGGACAGTTGTGCGGATAGATCTATCCTAGCTTTATCTGCTTATCAAGAATATCTAATGACGGCTAAATTGATGACGTCACAAGTGGTACAAAGTGCATGACCCCGCAAAGGACGAAAACGTCCGTTTGGCTCTGGAAGGGTTAATTATTAGAAGTCAAAAATACCTGTAACGAAGTCTCTCGCTGGAAATCAATTGTGTTCAACTTCATCACCTAGAAAAGAAATTATCAAAGTTAGGCTGCTAATCTTTCAGGCGTTATCTATATAAATAACGTAAAATTAATTCTGTCAGTTATTAGTAGAATTCTACTAGTATACTAATGCAAATGCTGTAATCTGATTGGCTGAGCCATTGAACACTATCAGCCATTAGTATGCAGTGGCTGGAGGTCGTCCAGGGAATGGCGACATTTTTTTTTTCGTTTTTCCAAAGTTTTGGAGGAAAATTTTGATGCAAATGGATAATTACACTTCTGAGAAGTCAAAATGAAGGATATTTTCGGTTTCTTGACGTTTAAAAAAGTTGAAATTATTGAAAAAAACTGATGCGCGCACGTACACAACTTCAATTTTAAATGACAAGTCAATCCGAGTGATCTTTTTCAGGCGCAAAGTTTAATAATACATCAAGAAATAACTGGAAACCGTTATTTGAAGTAAATTTTAGTAAGAATTCTACTAAAACAATTAGATTATTCGCTCTCGATTTCTATGAGGTGATCACCTCATAGAAATCTCGAGCTCATAATCTAATTTTCAATTAGGAATCATAGTCAAAAGTGACAACATATCCTAGGATATTGCCACTTTCACTCATTCAGCAATCTAAAAGTGAATAAATCAAGTAGCTGGGTTTAAAGATTTTTTGACACCAACACAGAAGGTGAGCTTGTGGACGTTGTGTTGATTTCTTTGCCAAGGCGCTTTACTCTCACAGTACCTTTCTCCATCCAGGTGTAAAAATGGGTACCAGCGAATTTAATGATGGAGGATTAATCCTTGCCATGGACCAGCATCTTATCTAAGGAGGAGTGGAAATACTACAAGTTCCTTCTTGCTACAGAAACGGGAGATTTTTGTTTAATAAATATATCTATTGCAAAATTCAGATGGACCTGCGCAGGAGATAAAGAGATAAGCACCGGAGGTATTAGTGCCGGCCTAATGGGCCACTTGGCTCGTACGCAGACTTTTAGAATAATTATTGCAAATCTATTTACATACCAATTCTTCTGCGCTAGACAGAGACTTAAATTCAATGCTGCTGTTCTTTGATGCTGTTAGAGATGACGAGGGTATTGATACTGCTGCCGATGGTTGTAGTGTCGCTGTTCCTGTTATTAATCTCCGTTGGGTTGATGTTAATGATGATAATGCTGCCGATGACGTAAATGGTGATGCTGATGATTGTGACGGAGATGATGTCATGGCCAATGATGACGTCAATGCTGTTGCTGTTGTTTTCGTTGTTGATGATAATGGTGACGATGAAACTGGCATCAATGTTATTGACGATGTTCTCACTGGTGATATTGATTCTAATGCTGATAATGCTGCTGAGGAAGTCAATGCTCCAGCTAATGACAATGGAGTCGCTGATATTGAAATTGTTGAGAATACTTTTGTTGTGGTTGTGGCTGTTACTTTGGCTGGTGATTCTGAGTCCGAGTCTGAGCTTTGGCCTGAGTCTCGCCCTGAGCTTCGGCCTGAGCTTCGGCCTGAGCTTCGGCCTGAGCTTAAGCTTGAACGTCCTCGCCGTCGCCGTCGTCGTCGATGTCCACGTGAGCGTTGGCGTCGGCGGTTAGGGTTCGGGTTCGGGTTAGGTTGAAGGTTTAGAGCAGGGTTTAGGATTAGGTTTAAGGTTATGTTAGGGTCAGAGTACCGGTTGGGGTAAGAGTTAGGATGATAACCTTGCCGTGGGTCTGAGGCACATGATAGTAGAATTCCTGCAAGTGAGTAACATGTAGTCAAGAAATAGGCAGGAGTCACGTATAATCACTTACGACGTAATGATGGCGCGAGCAAAGAGAATTTACATTTTGATAATCAAAGTTAACAAATTGTTTTCCTTTTCCTGTTTTCCTTGTCGCCGCGGTGTTTTCTCAAAGAAATAGAAAACATGTTCTAGTAAAAGTTTGGGAGAACTCGAAAAAAGCTGTGGAAACACTCGCCTGCGGCCAGTGTTCCCACAGCATTTCTCGTTCTCCCAAACTTCCACTGGTGTTTCTCTAACTCGACAGAAACACGGTACATGTTTTCTATTTCTTAAATATTGTAACAAGAGCACAGAACACGACTATGATTACATTGGCCTCCAATGCTTGCCCAAGTTTTAATTAATTTCGGTGAATAATTTTTAGTTTTTTATGGAATTTGGTGATCAACATTCTCAGTTGATGTATGTTCGTAATCTAAGCTACCATTTTTTGTAAAGGCAGGATCTGCATGAATAAACATTGTTTTCGCAATCTACAAAAGATGATTTAAAAACAGTTACAACGGGTAATTGCACGTACGAACATACTAGCAAGAGGAGGGTCAGATAGCCATTGTAAGATAAAGGAGACTCTACTTATGAGGGATTTGAAACCTATCCTAAATGATAATGTTAACCAGGGAAAAGGTTTTATGTTTATTAGGTTGCATGTTTTAAATACGCAAATGTTTTCAGCTTCTGTCATTCTTACTCTTCCTTAACAAGAGACTATAAGGACTCTTGTCCTATAATATTCATTAGTTACTTATCTTACATTTCAATATATTTGTAACTTCTCTTCTCAACGTTCACTTCTGAAGGTGTATATTGAAACAAACGAAACGTCAAATAAAATGTTGATTGCGATTTTTTTTCTAACAATGCGTTTAACTGTCATGTTTATCGCGGGAGTTTGCGTGTTATTTTTTTTTTTTAAGCTACGATGACCAAAGAAAAAGAGACGTGATTTGCTTACTTCTAGTGATGTAAGTTTTTACAGTGTTCATGTTTTTCAATAGAGGTAAACAAGTCTGAGCACAGTAAATAATACAGTGTTGCTTTTAAAAATCTTTAATACATTTGAGCCGCTTCCAAATTCTAGTAAGCTAATATACCTTCTTACAGATATGGTGGCCATTCTGCGTCCATTGTTTCAAATAGCTATTATGAGATATCCAGGGGGTAAATGCAAACTAATTCGCCCCCTGGGCATCCCATAATAGCTATTTGCAACAACGGTATTCAAAGTGGCGGCCCTTTCGGTTAAAAGGTCTGTTAGCTCACGTCCCGTAATTAAACCCAACAAATCAACGCCTAAGCCTCGGGGACCCGTCATCAACTTTCACGACAATAATTGATAAATACGGTAAACAAATTGGAAACTGAAGATGAGCTTTCTGATGGGTTGACTTCGTGACGCGCTGAAGCCAAGCTGTCAAAATATCAATATATCTCAAGCTACATGTAATTGTGAGTTTTGTGCGGGATTAAGCAAAAACAAAAACTTAGTGATATATTTATATATTAGTTGGTATCTTAACATAAAATCTTTAACTATGAAACCCTTAATTAATGGATTCAAAAACAAAATATCAAATCTGCCTCAACTGTTTGGTTTATTTAGATCATTCCCTAACGACCACTTGCACTCAGAAAAACCCATCTGCTGTCACAGGGCTTCTCTAAATGGCTTGATGCTCAATATCAAACAATTAAAAATGAATATTGCTAACTTCAACTAGCTCTGTCATCTCACATTATTAGAATCCTCTCCTTTAAGACTTGTTGCAATGTTCTTGCTATGTTTTAAGGACTGAATTATTTCTTCTCTATTATTTTTGTTAAGTGAAACACTAATGTTGATAATTTTACCCAGAACGAGTCTTCATGAAAAGAAACAGATGATTTTATCAATATAGCAACTCGACAGAAGGCCTCGAAAATTAAAAATAATAATAATAATAATAATAATAATAATAATAATAAAATAGTTACTTAAGTATTTTCCAGCGATTTGAACATTCGATTGACTCGGCTGGTGTTCGCCCCGTTTAAATTAAGGAGTTTGTATAAGATCAAGGATCCTATCCCTTCTGGCTTGCGATCTCGAATTGTTTACAAGTTTTCGTGCGCAGGCTGTAGCGCCAATTATGTTGGTGAAACCGACAGAAACTTCGCCACCCGCATCCGCGAACATCTCTAACACATAAGGGGTTCTGTCGCTGCCTATGCTCAGAAGAATGTTTCGAAGTTCTTGACTCGCCTTCCACTAGCCTCCAATTAAAAATCAAGGAAGCCTTGAACATCCTTTGGGAGCACCCTTCTTTATTTCCAAGTTAAACATCTTAATTTATCCCTTTCATACTAATTAATTTGTGTTATGTTGGGGTAATATTCTCGCTCTTGTCTGTTTCGCTCCTTAATCCTGAAGTATTTTTATTTTCATCACACATCGTTAAACTATTTATCGCTCATTTCCATTGGTATTCTTGTACAACTGACGATGGATGATGTTTCATCCGAAACAAGTTTTGTTAATACAAGATATGTATGAATTTCAAACACATCGTGGTTTTTTTTTTTTAATGCAAAAAAAAAAAAAAAATGAATGACAAGAGATTTTCTTGGAAAAATGGAATAAAATTTTAACTGACTTGGAAGGAAAATTTAAGACGCTGTCAGCACTACATTCAGTGCGATAAGTGGAGAGCGGATTGACAATTAACAGCGACAAGCTCTGCTTGTATTTTGCGGTAGTTTTTATGGTTTGCTCAAAAAAGCTTGCAGGAACGAGCGGTATTCAAGTTATAAGTATATGCAATACTACACAACGTACAAAGACAATTCCTTTCGTTGCAATCTACTCTGTTGTTAAAAATGTATAAGAAAGCAAGTTTAAACTTACCCAAAACAACGATCACTAAGATACTTTTAATGAACGTTTTAGAATTGTATTCCATTTTCTTGGATGTAGCTTCTTTGCCAGCCTCACAGTTCCCCAAAACAATGTTTATCAGCACTAGTTAATACAGCCTCTCTCCAGTATTGAAGCCGAGACGTTCTTGCAATTTCTACTGTCGGGGTATCCAGAGATCGGTCTGTTTTGTTAAACGTTGTTCCAACCTAACATCTATTTCTCTTTTCGTTGTGATCACAGAATGAAAGAGAATAAATTAGGCGGAGTAGCGGTTAAATATGAAAATGAGCGTGAAGACTTCCGGTGTAAGTTCAAATGATAATTGCGAAAGCAATACTTCCATGTAGAAAAACAGTTTTGCTATATTTCCCTGATATGCAGCATTTCTTATATTTTAGTCAGACTCAATCAGAGAAATTTTGATTACGTAAGGCTTTTTTTCCATAACTGTCATTTAAATTCTCTTTTTATGTTTTTTTTTTGTGTGTGTGTGTTAACATAACAATGATATCTTGACATTGTCCAAACGTTAATGTTTTCTTCCTTCACTCATTTAATTAATTTTCATATTGAACTGCTTTTCAAAAGCGTTCCTGACAGGTATCTTCGAAATTAACCGCAAGATCCCCCGCAGGCAGCTGGAAAAGAATTCCTGTCCACCTGATGATGTCATTTTCACGTCAATCACTAAGGGCAGTTTCCAGTACCAAGGTGTTTCCGGAAAAAAGGGTTTAAATTTGTCGCCACAACAAGACTAAAATAAAAATAAAAACGCTACCAAAAATCACGATTACTCTAACCAAATTTGTAGAGCATGGTATAAAGGTCCTTATAATCCATCAAAATTGATATTTTCGCTCACGCACGAGTGTTCTAAACGCGTCTCGTGACTGAGTATCCTTTGCTAAAACTGGGGAATATCCGAGTGATATTGCCCAATTTCAAAACTGCATTTATCGCGAAAAATAGTTGAAGCGATATTACTTCAAAGATATTTCAAAGCTCAAAGTTTTCCTCGAACTACGCTGATGTTCTTAAAACAAATATAAAATATGCTAGTTTTAAGACCATCAAATTTCCAAGGGACAGCTATCAGACCGATAGTTCCGAGACATGAAAACTCTATTGTCTTTCAAGTTATTGTTCACCACTAAATTATCTTCCGCGGGCTATATTGGGATGCAGATGCTTAATCACAAAATGCCTCGGTATCCCGCAGTTAGTCTATTCTATGTCAATTCTAGATGTTCCTACGAATTGTATCCCAACCATTAACACATCTATTTTTCAGTTCATTTGGAAAAAAAGGAAAGATAAGATTAACCGTCAAGTAATGTATTAAAATTACGAAAAAGGAGGATTGCGTGTTCCAAACGCAGATGTAATGACAAAATCCTTAAGGCTAGCTTGGATATCGCGACTTCTAGCTAAAGATGACAAAAGAAACGAGGTTTGGAAAACAATCCCAAACCATTTTTTTAACTTGTACGGCAGTCTTAATTTTTCGTTAAGATCCAATTATGATTCAAAGTTTCTTGAGCGGACTGGTATGCCTCCCAATTCTATAATTCAATGCTGCAATTCTTTCTTGAACTAAAATCCTCCTTTGAATCTGACCTTGGGCAAGACTTGGTCTTATTTAACAATAAAGAAATTCTTAATGATCAAAAGACTTTCTTTTACAAATCGTGGTTTCAAAAAGGAATTTTCCGGATACACGACCTCCTCACGAGGAATGGCATCTTTTTTTCGCATGGTGATTTTACCCACATGTATGACTTAAAATGCAATTTCCTACAGTATTTACCAGTAGTTTCAGCAATACTCCGGCGACTTGTTGAAAAAGCAAAGCAAAACCTGGATGCCAAATTTACTTTTTCACCAGAAAACAGTTTTTTTCCAGTTATCACCTTCAATAAATGTGAACCTTCTGAAAATGAAGAATGAAGATTACTATTGGTTTTTTCAAAACAAATTAGATGCAGAACTTAAGGCGCCTGGAAAATGGACTCGTGATTTGCAGACTAGTGATATAGAATTTAAGGTCTATTTCAACGTAAAAGGTATCTGCAAAGAAAATAAACTAAGATAATTCCACTTTAAATTTCTACACAGAATCATTGTAACGAAAAAGGAATTATGTCTGTATGGTATAGAAGGCAACAGTGCATGCGTGTACTGTCAGGAGTCTGACTCGATAAGCCACTCATTCATCCATTGTCGATGGTCAAAAAAATATTCTCTGAAGTAATTAAGTGGTTTAATAAGGAAAATGACACCTCATGCGCACTTTACACAATTGAATTACTCTTTGGGAAATTATCAAATGAACCTGACCCCGGTTCATCCCCGAAGATGTTAAAAAAAGCTTAACTATGTCCTTCTGTTTGCTAAATACTATATTTATAACAATAAGCTTAGTTCAAAACAAGGAAGCTTGAACGCATTTACTAGGAAACTGGAATTCAAGTATCATTTAGAAGGATTTTAAGTCAACATACAAGTGTAATTATGCCTCGAAATGTACAGAAAAGGGAATTGTAAGTTAAAAAAAAAGAAACGTTTTATGATGTGCACAGTATTCGCTGTAAAAAAAGTAATAATAGCTTATTTTCACCGACTAGACGTCGTATGTATGTAAAGCAGTATAACGTAGTTTAATGTAGTCTATTTGAAATGTAGTGTAAGTTGTGTAAAGTAGTGTAATTTGGTTAAGTAAATTATATTGTAATATAGTGCTATGTGTTTGAAATAAAGTGTAAAAAAAAAAAAAAAAAACCTTCCGCGGGCCAACTTTTTTAGATGAAAGCCGTGAAAGCCAAATGAAAAATTTGAAAAATAAAACAGACAAAAACCCACTTAATACAATTTCAATTGTTTATTTTCTATAAGCTCGCTTGTTTACAAAAAAAAATGTTCACGGACGAATACTATCTATCCGGGTATTTTCCTCGGACGGGCACCATGGGCTAATACTGCCCCTCCGCGGATGAGCACTATCGCGTCAGTTTAAACCAGTGAAAACCGGAGAAAATTTAGTGGTGAACTATAACGAGTTATAGAAACACGAGGGGAAGTTTGGGAAAACGAGAAATGCTGTGGGAGCACGAGCCGCAGGCGAGTGTTTGCACAGCTTTTTCGAGTTCTCCCAAACTTAAGAAATAGAAAACATGTACCGTGTTTCAGTCTAGTTATAGAAACACGAGTGAAAGTTTGGGAGAACGAGAAATGCTGTGGGAGCACAAGCCGCATGCGAGTGTTTCCACAGCTTTTCCGAGTTCTCCCAAACTTTCAGGAGTGTTTTGGCATCGTTTCATATTTCCTTCTCGATTTGCTTTTTTTTCTGGCATTAATACACAACTTTTATTATAACTGCATTCTTAATCATTACATGTAGGCGTGAAAATGCAGCTGCATCTTTATAAATACCGCCGAGCTAGATTATAAATTAAAAATTAGTATAAATGTTTGTGATACGGGGAGTCTTCGAGATTCTTTTCCAGTTACTTGTTCTGGTGTCATTTTACTTAAATATAAACATACATATATATTTTTATAATTTTTACTGTATTTGCCACACAAGAGAATATTACAAAAAACGTGAGGAAAGACTTAAATTAAAGTGTGGGGGAGATATTTCCAACAGGCGCAAATGTCTGCTTTTGCTTCATTTTCAGTTGGATCTAAAGAAAGCAGATTTATGAACGACGATGGAGCTAAAGCTGGCAAGACATAATTGTCTTTGGGAAATGCTCTTAATAAAATCTGCGCTAACCACTCGAACATAAATTGAAGACAAATTATGGCAAAGGGTTGCGGTTAGACAGAAGATCAACCTGGTAAATTAAACGTATATTATAAAGTGTACATTTTATTTTTTCCTGCCTAACAATCTCAGTCGAAAAATTTTGGATTACCGACAAAACTTTATCAGAAACGAACATTTGCTAGCTGCCAACCCATATTCCAACGGAAATAGAGCTGTTGTCACAGTCTAGTACGATCAATAGCTCTGAACGCTGGTGTTTGAGTTGGGCCAACTGATGCGATCTGCAAGACCCATCAGGCCCGAATCAACGTGCAGTCGATCGATAAAGCGTAGTGTAAATACGACAACCTGCTATGCGATTTATCTGATAAACAGTTGTATCCATCCTTGTATTAAAAGGGCCGGGTTGTCTTTTAGAAACTTATATCAGCTAGCCAATGGAATGTTCTTCAAAGCCACAGAACGAGGTGAAATACAGAAGAACCATTATTCTAGGACACAAACTTTATACGAACGCCTCGAACTTCCTCACCCTGTGCTTTAACTGCCCGCGTTGCGACGTTGGCATGTTGTCTCAGGATCACTTTGCAGTTCAAAATCCCCCAGACATCTAGCACTGTTCTGGTCCCTGCGCCAAAATACTATTAGAACCGATTGCTTCAACTCTTTAATCCTAAATGTTGTCAAGAAGGGGTTAACCAATGAATTCAAAAACAGAAACGCTACTGACGATTCTCGTAATGCAAAATACCATTCTTGACCGCCGCAATCATAACAGCTCGCATCGATTAAAGTGGATACAAAATATGGGATCAGAGAAATGATGAGGAAAATTAAAATTAAGAACGAAGTTGTTGCAAATTTCCGTTCTTTTTTTGCGATATTTAAGCGCTGCATGTCATGAAGTGTGGGGTTGCTAGGTAGATTCAATGTTTGTCTGTGTAAATGTACTCGAGCGCGCTTCCTCAAGAATAAAAACATTCCGAAATAAGTTAACGTGGTTGTGACGAGAGGGAACGTCGTGTGCAAATGAATGTCTACCAAAATGTAAACATCCATTGAGATCTCAGCAAATTGAAGTGATGCAAAAATCGAAGAGAAACAAAGAATGATGGTGTTACATACGACAAGTTTCCTTGGGTTGACTCTTTTAAGATAGAAATGTGGAAAAACAACAGATATGAAACGATCCACTGACATCGCCGTCACCAACAGAATAGAACTGTTAACTCCAATGTAACCCAGGATTTTTACGATATCTCCATCTTTAGGAACGTCCTCGTCACCAACCGCGCATAAAAATCGCATCACAGCTTCTCCAGGGCAAACTATTATGCCAACAAACAGATCCATCGCAGCTATGAACACCAAAAATACGACGAAAGCTTTTCTGAAGCAGCGAAGAGGGTTTCTGTACAGCGCGATTAAGATGATGGCATTTGGAATTGATATTGAAATTGAGAGAAATAGGAAAGGTATTCCACTGCTGAGGCAAAGTGACCTCTCAAAATCCCGTTCCATTGCACTAGAGGAAAATTTTACAAGAGTTTCGCTTGAAGCTCATATTTTTCGACTTTTTGTCCATTGGGTAAATTGCTAATGGCTATATTTCACTATTTGCCTAAATAATTTATTATAACGTAAAATAATTGATGTGACTATTAGCAAAGATATCGTTATTGTCATTAATGACTGAGTGAGAATGAGACTGAAATCCAAGGACTGTTGACACAAAGAATTAAGCGACGAGGGTTTCTGTACCGCGTGATTAAGATAATGACATTTGGAAGTGATATTGCAGATGAAAGAAATCAGAAAGGTATTCCAATGTTGAAATAAGGTGACTTCTTAAATCCCCGTCCCTTCCCGTCCCGGGGAAAAAATTAACAAGAATTTTGTTTCAAACGAGTCTTGCTTTTTCGACTTTTTCCTTTGGGCAAAATCTGACTATTTGCCTAAATAATTAATTAGAACGTGAAATGTAACTATTAACAAACATATCGTTAATGCTTTCATTTCTTGTTATTAATGAGTGAGAATGAGACTGAGATCCGAGGACTGTTGACACAAAGAATTAAGCGAAGAGGGTTTCTGTACAGTGCGATAAAGATATGATTGCATTTGGGAGTGATATCAGGAAAATGAAAGAAATACGACAGGTTCCACTGCTGAGACACAGTGACTTTTTAACATCTCGTCCCATAATGTATACCGCTGGTGCAAAATTGAAGACTTTCGTTTGAAGCTTATGTTTTTTGTTCTTTTTCCACCTGGATAAATCTTTCATGGGTATTTGACCATTTGCCTGAATTATTTATCAGAACGTAATAAAATGTAACCATTAGCAAAGATGTCAATTTAAGCCTTATTTTTTCAATGAAGGACATTACGAGAGCCGCCCGCTGACACAAAGAATTTTTTAAAAAGAAAAACTGATATTTTCCTTCATTATTTTTGCTATTTTACAATTGAGGAAGCCGTAAGAAAGCTTTGTATTGAGAAAATGGTTAAATTAAGAATTTGCAAGTTCGAATGAAATGAATGTGACAAGTGGCATGAATATGAATAAATTTAATTGAATATGAATATTAATGAAATGCAGGCACAAACTTCTCAGGTGTGTACAGTTTAACCAATCGATATTTATCAATTGAAAACTAGTTCTTAATTTTGTTAACTGCATGGTGGTTGGCAAATTTGCAAATTTTGCAATTAGCAATCTTTAATCTTCATAACAGAGTATGTTTAAAATACTTAGCTCACCTGATATTTTCTTTAATAAAAAACTAATCCGCATTTTCCATTTCGACTTAGATCTCGTTAGCATTGGACTATTTGCTCTTTATATTGATTTTCTCCTCCCTTTATAAACACAAGAGCATGTGAATATCTCACCTAATCATTGCAAGCAGCTTGCCATCTTTAGTTCCACGGCTGGCCTCGCACGATGACAGCCTGATAACTACTGTAACTAAGCAACTTATGCAGACGGTGCAAAGTAAATTATGCTAGGTTGTTGTTACCGCCTTTGTATGCTACGAAGGTCTTGTTGCATCACCATTTTTGATTAGCAAGGAGACTGGGACAAATTTTTCTTTTTTTTTTTTTTTTTTTTTTGCATTAACCATGGTAACTGTAACAGACCACTAGAATGATAGGTGTTAAACATTCAAAAGGGAATGAACTAATATCAAAGAAGGATAGTGGGTAAGAGCGTTAATCTTCTTCACTAGACTTACTGAAGAAGAAGAGGCTCTCAAGTTACTTTTAGAAACGGTTAAACCAGTTCTGGCCCTCTCTCTCTGTCACGGAACGCTAGGGAGAGAGAGTCCACGGACAATTGCCTGCACATGCCGGTAATTTTAGCTAGTTTCCTAGCCAAACGTCACTGCGCATGTACAACGATATAAGACGAATAAGAAAACAGAAGCCTAGAAGGGATGCGACGGCGGATGTTTTGTTTGTGCGGTCGGCAAAAGGAAAATAATTTTTCCCGAATTCAATCGTGTTTTTGCCATGTTTGGTTAGTTGCAGTGAGCAATTTCCTCTTGCAGTTCAGATTATTTTTCAGGAGAAAGAAATGCTGCGAGAGTTACGTAAATTCTTCAATTGAAGAAGAGTTGTGGTCAATTCAAGAACACTGGATACGGGAGAGCTGAGAACGCCAAAGCTTGGATAATTACGAGGACTAACTGCCAATTTTGTGGTTTTTGCTGTTCATCAAAACGTCTTTTTTTTTTTTTTCACAACGCTGTAACTAAAAATCTAAATGTTTTTACATACTACTATGGTTTTTGGAATTTAACCAACTGATAGTCTTCCAGATGCTTCTTAGGTTAGAACAAGAAGGATATATATGGAACTTTTAGAACGTTCTACAGTTGCAATTGTTGTGCCTTTGCTATCAGTAATGAAGGACCAGGTTAAGGGCTATCAAACAAGGGTTCAGAGTGTTTTCAATCGGCGTTGGAGACGAAAGGGCATGATTATTTAAAGAGCTCTCTATAGTTAATTCGCCCTCCTCTCGAAACTCGCAAAATTCGCACACACACTATTTTGTTTCCAGAACCAAAAGTAAGGCAGAAGAAAATTGAAATGCGCCAAAACATTGTCGAAAACTCACAGAGGTTCCAATCCGCCAATTTAATCTTGAACGAAAGATTGACAAGTTTTCCGCTGTGTTGCCAACCTCGCTTGCCATATTTTTCAGTCGGCTGAAAACGACATCATGCGCTCTGATCCACTATGATTGGTTTAGCGGGAACATGCGCAGACGTTTGTTCCTGGACCTTCTGTCCCTAGTGTTGTGTGACACAGAGAGAGAGGGCCAGGATTGGACTGAAGTCCTCCCGCGCATAATAGAGAGCTTGAGCCATCCACGGCAAGAAACTAGAAGGTTTAATGGCTTTGCACGTGCGTTATAAATCTTTGTACAATTATTTGCTATCCTTTGCACAACAGCAACGTGAAATGACTAAGTTTAGCGTATTTTGGAGAACGCGAACGACGGTGGTTAATTTTTCGTATTTTAATTTTGAATTGAACGCTGGCGCAACATATTTAGCTTGTCCTTCTAAGACGAACAAACACTTTGAACAGATCTAGGCAATTTCGAATTTCGAAGGTAAAATATAAATTCATTTGTTACATGTGTTGTCTTCGGAGTCGCCGTGGTCATTACTTAAGCTCTCTAATTTGACTACGGGCGTTGCGCATTGCGTAGATGTTTTCGCACAGGATGGAAATGCGGGTATAACCGCATGGACTATGGGTTACATGTATTTCTGGACACTTCGGGGAATTCTGAAGTCAAAAGTGATCTAAAAATAAGCTAAAATAGCTTGAGAAAGATTAGCTTGGGAGAAAGGCATATCTGGGGAATTAGCTATGTTATCCTTCGTCCTTTCTTGTCATTATTCCTCATTCGTTGGTTCGCTCGTTCGTTCGTTCATTTATTCATTCCCTCCTATAAATTTCATTCGTCTTGGAGGGATGACACCAGCTTGAGTACATGTAAAAGTGTAATTATACAAATTGCAAAACATCTGCCTTGTAGTTTTTCTTTTTTTTGTGTGTTTTTTTTTTGTGTTTTTTTTTTTTTGTTTTCTTTTGCTTTGTTTTCCTTTTTGAGCGTCAGCATACAGATTAAATTGTAAATGCAGTCATCACGGTGGAAAAATATGTAAATCATCTGCCAGCCGAGTTGAGTTAATACCAAATGATGGGAAAGTTGCACTTTGAAAACAAACATCTTTCGCAACGGCCAAAACCTATGCCAACAAAGCAAATTGTTAATATCTCTTGGAGGGGCTTCAGAGAGTAGTGGTATCAGAAATATTATACCTTACATAGTTTGGTGAATTACGAAACAGTAAACAGTGCAGTGTGTGGAACGTATTAGGACCATGAAAAACAATTTCAGACTGATGGCGGTCAGAGATATGTTTGTAATCGTCTTGTTTGGTGAGTAGTCAACTTCATTTTCTATTGCTGATAATGGTATTACTAATATGAAACCCCGCAACGTACATCCAATCCCTAATTGGCGTCTATTTCGTCGACAAGGTTGAAAGAGACCGGTGAAACCGACAATTTACGACTCCACATTAACTCTGCTAACCACTCATTTTTAAAAAAGACTTAAACGTTCGCAATAAAAATGTCAGTATTTGAACAAATATGAAAATAAAAGTCTTTTTTTTTATTTCAAATATCAGTCTTTGATCAGTCATCAATGTTTCTTCGAATAATTCATGTGAAAGTTTGCCTTAATCAGATGCAAACATATACTTACAGAGCCATTTACAATGCATAAAGAGCAAATATGAGGCAAATGTTAATCGGAGTTAAGCTCGGTATATAAGGTTTATGGTGAGTTTGGTTGAAGCTAAGATATCAGAACACCCTTTAATAGTCATACGCTCTCACCACTCGATAAGCGGAAGTTATATGTGTTAAGCGGAAGTTATATGTGTTATGGCAGGTATGTTTTCCACTAGCTTCCCTAACTCGCGGGTTTTTCGCTGGAAGGCAAAATGCTTTAGAGTCACCTCATTGTCACTTTTTTTTTCGGAAAACTTAATTTTCGTATTTTTTGCGACTTTCAAAAAAATCGCGAAATTATAAAGACCTGCGAAAAAAAGGTTTTCGCGAAATTTATCTACGCGAAATTTCATACCATAAGCGATCGCTGGTTTTCAGTCATTCAAAATAGATCAAAATCAATATCAAAACCGTTCAATAGATAAAGTCAAGAATCTGGGAAATGAAAGAAGGTAAATATGCAAAGACTCTCGCCAAGATTCTGGTCACAACAATTTTTCTTATGAAAGATATGCGGAGAAATTTTTTACCCAAATTCATAAAGATTTGTATGGAGACGCCATGCTGGTGCCCATCCGTATGGGCACCAACATGGCGGCCGGAAACCAACAGAAACATCTGTCACTGAGTTTTACTACAAAAGCGTGAATTTATCCCTCGAGGAACTCTAAAATATTAAAATAATACTTTTTCTAAGACATGAGCTGTTCAGATAGCCAAATTCAAGCGTAGTGCATCACAAAACCAAGAACCCATTCGGAGCGAACATTGGTATGAATATTGGTTTTCAACTGATCTTATACATCATTCGAGTAAAATCTCAGGAAAATCAATAGTTTTGTAGTTTGAATTTTAGTGACGCCATGTGAAAACCAGCTATAGAGCACTTTTCCGTTTTTACATGATTTTGACCATAACCCTAAGTGGGTATAGGGCCAGATTCCGTTTTTACATAGTCTAAGGAGGGGGGCGTAAGGGTTTGCGGTGATGCGGTTTTGCGTTATTTTTGGTGCGGTTTTGCGGAAATCTTTACTTTAACCTGCGGTATTGCGGTTTAATAAGACTAAGCGGTTTGCGGTTTTCATAAATTTTCGATCGCGGTAATCGGTAAAAAAACAGTCTGCAGCCATCTGCGCTTTCCAGTTATGACAGTTATTACTCTGATCCTGACGTTTCCGATGACTTTTGATCTTTTGTTTATGTTTTGCAATGGACTATTGTTGTGCAAGCAAGCTCTGCTGTTTGTAATTTCCGCTTTTTTCCACTTAATAATTGGTACGATTAACCGTTTTATCCAATGATACGTCGACTTGTTGACTTTCCGGGCTGGGAATCTTTCGCTCGGATTTCCTACAGTATTTGCCAGGGCCTCGTGCGGGGCAATGTCTGCCGAGCAAGAAGAAGTAGTTATGAAGAAGTAGTTATGAGGAAGGTCGGGAAGAGACGATGTTACTTCAAGGAGAGATTGGAAGCTCGGCGACGTTTCTTCTGGCACAGGCGGCCCAAGCTCTCAATGTTATCCTTTTTTTTTCCTTTTTATGCGAACGTTCAGGCTAACGTGACATATGGCATGTACTATTACATAACGACCGAATTTGACCACGCGAAACATGACTCTCGCCTTGCAGCATATGGAGGTGTTGTGTTACAACGGTTTGAATTTATAAAGGTTTGTATGGGAATGCAACGGCTTTGCTTGAAAAGCCAATTATTCTTATATTTTGTGAATAAAATCTACTTACCCTGTTGCTGTGTTTGTTCTTTGTTGTTTGCCAGCTCCTCGGGGCGATCTAACGCGATTTCGGCGAGTTATCGTGATGTGGGTTTCCACATAACGGTCAAACCAAAATGCTCCCCGGGTAACCGGGCACTCCCTTTATGCGTTTGACAAATAAAGCAAGAGGGTACCCGGGGAGCATTCTGGTTTGTCTGTTAACAAATCGTTGCTGAATACCCCCGGTCGGGCTAATTATAGTTACCCAACATCGCGAAAGTGTCCTAACTTTTGTGACGCGGCTGTTTTCGCATTTGCGAGCGAAGCAATCTCGAAATAAATGTATCGTTGTGAAGGCGTTGTGGACGGAATCGCGTAGCGAGTGAACTGACATGGGACTGCAACATCTCTTCTTCGATTCTACGGAGGAATTGAGCCGGCAGGGTTATTTTCAGTGGATTTATTCGCTTCGAGCGGCGGGCGCTCCGGAAATCAGTGTCCGGCCTTGTCTTTCTTTTAGTAGTGGAAACCCACATAACGATAGTCTTCGGGTCATTCAAAATTCTTCTTGGAAAATTTTCAATGAAATTTAAGGTTGATTCAGTCGAATTGCGACATAAAATGGTTGTTCCGAGCTCATATTCGGGATATTTGAGCTTGAAAACTAGCATCTTGACGAATTTTCACCAAACAATAAAGTCGCGGAAAGCTTGCGTTGTGTAACATTCGAGAGGTTTCCAGTGTTGAGGTCGTAAACATCGATGTTTTTCAATTGGGTAACTCAGCAGTATTCGTGCGCGCGCGAGCGCACTTATATTAGTTCCACAGCAGCATAACGAAGTCAGTCCCACGGACGTGTGTCAATTATTACAGTATGAGTGCGATGATCATACGTTGATTAACATTAACGTACACTTTTATCAAACTAAATAAGGTCGTCTTTCCAATGGAATGGTGCACTAGAAGTAATGATGACGGCACCGTAGCACATTTGTAACTACGGTTTCGGTATTTTGGTAAATTTCCATGCGGTATTGCGGTTTTTTACGTTTTTTTACGCCGTTTTGCGGTTTTCGGACCCCCCTTACGACCCCCTCTCTAAGCTAAACACGGGAATAAAGGAATGAAGAGAGGAGTGTCGAAGATATTTCCGCTGTTATAAAGCAAAATACTAGTTTTTTTTGTTTTGTTTTGTTTTTTTTTCTGAATCTCAGGATAAGAGCTTAAAGTCTAACAAAAAATGGCAATAAATACGGCGAACAGCTTCTGTTTAAAGTTAACTGCGATACTGGTAATCAGGCTGTACATTATTTCTTAAACGTCATCTAGTTTAAACAAAGGAATCAAAACCGTGGCCAGGTTTGGATATCTGATCGTAGTAAGAATAGATTTTCACAGTTTTATTTCTCAGTTTTCTTTTCAGTTTTACTTTTCATTGAGAAGAAATATTTAACACTCAAGGAAGTGTTTGACTAAATTTCCAAACATGTCGAAGTTTACAACTCTCCTCTCGGTGTTTGGAAATGTGGTCAGACACTGTCTTGAGTGTTTAATGATAATAAAAACTTTATAAGTGTCGAATGTATTTAGCACTGTTGTGCTAATTGGGGACACTGTAAATAAACAAACAAATATTGCAAGTAGAACATAAACTAGTAAGAATCCCTACTGATGGGAGGCTGAAAAGTTGGCTATTTACATAACGCGGTGGAGGAGTTGAACTCAGGACTACCGAGAACAAATCCAGGCAGCAGTAAGGAGGAGGATTTGAACCAGGGACCTCCAGATTTCAAATCCAGCGCGCTAAACAACTTGGCCACGCTGCCTATATATTACTTAACGCACTATTAATTTCACTGGGTAATGATACAATTAACTATTTCAACCATTTTCCAACGCTTAAAAGAAATCCGTCAGGTCAGGTTGCAAAGAAGGAAAAGCAGATCAAGCCAGGATATATTTTAAAACAAGCTATAGTTATTGCTAAAGTTAATTGATCTTATAAGCTCGTCTGTTATTGCTAACAGGCTACTGCAATTCGCATAACGAAGAACAAAAACTTTGTTCGTACATTCGTGCAATTTTCTACTCTAATTGTTATTATAATTTCAACCCGTGTGATATTTTTGAGAAAATGACGTCATTTACTCACATTCTCAACCAAGACTTGAAACAAGGAAAATAATGGCGGCCGTAAATTTTCGGAAATAAAGGTCCCAAAAACGCGAGTTCTAATGTTCGTAATAGACTGAAATTTGGCAAGATATCTAGGAAAGACCTATTGTGTACGAAAATGTAAAAACTGGATATCCAGAATTTGATCATAGGGGCACTTTAATTGTTAATTGGTCAGCATTACAATAATTTGATTTACACAGCAAAACTGATCAGTGAGGTCAGTATCAAAACATGGTCACCTCCAGCCTCGCTGCCTTTCAAAGGCCAGGTCACTGAGCAGAAAATAAATTGTATAATGGTCTATTCGTGGGAAAGAATAGAATATTTCTGCCCTAAATTAAGAAGACAGGAAAAGGGGCGAGAACAGGAAAACATACGCATGCATTTTGGTTTCGATTTAGTTATTAACAGTAAGATATATTTTCCACATTATTAAATACTTGTCGTGATATTTAAAATAAAACTTATCCAAAGAATATAACACGGATGATGCTGTTCATCTCAACAGCTTTCCTTGTCTTGTTTCAATGGTTTTCAGAAATATTTTAACATACTAGCGATTTATTTTAATTAGGTCGATTTTGAGTCGAAATGACTTTAAGAAGAAGTCTTTGTGGTGTCTACACTAAACAACTCGGTTCATAACAGCATGTTTTAATCGTTTGACATCTCGAGACCACATGCTAGCTACCATATATCCCGTAATAATAAAACAGTCACAATGAACATAAGGGAAACTATATCTCCCCCTAAGTTATTACAAAAAACAAACAAGTAAATCTACAAAGGTAGAGATAACAAACTCGAAGTTACTAATAAAGTGTTTAAAAGAAAGTTCAGAGTCTTATTTTCCTGTGAACAATTCTAGCTATGCGCATACATAATCTTGCATTCAGGCGGGCGCTTGCCTGGCACGCACAGGACGCGAAGCAACTGATGTTAAGGGGCTAGATTGAGCCTCTGGTGTATCTACTGCTGGTTGACTAGGGCTGATATTCGGGTGATCCTATTCGGGCTGCACCGTGGCTTCTCGGGTAGGTGCGGCTGCGGATCTATTTCCCCTTTGTCAACAGTTTCAGGATCATCAAACTTGTTCATGTGAACAATGTTGTGCATACTATTGCTCCCATTTGTGTCTTGTAAGATGACAGCATTTCCATTTTTATGATTGACAATGTAAGGTTCTGGCTCATAGTTTGGTGAGAACTTGTTTTCACGTGTCTGCCCTAATAACACTTTGTCATCCTCCTCAATATTGCTCTGTTTGGCTCCCCGTGTCCTGTCTGCATATTCCTTTGGACGGAGTTTATCACGATTGTTTCTCTCTCTCAACAGCTGTTGCCAATATGCTTCCGTTGTAGGGTCTTTGGAGAATTCAACTCGAGGAAGCTTGTCGCGCAGTTTCCTCGCTATCAGTAGTTCGGCAGGCGACACCCTAGTCACAGTATGTGGGGTAAATCTATACTGGAAGAGAAATTTCTGGAGTGCTTTTCTCCAATCTTTCCCTTCAAGGCGAACAATTCGCACTGTCTTCAGAACTGTTTCATTGCCGCGTTCCACTTCTCCGATGCTCTGTGGCCAATAGGGTCGCCCTTCTTGTGGCTTATCCCCAGGTATTCTAGAAAGCCCTCAAATTCCTTTGACGTAAATGATGGTCCATTGTCACTGCGAAGAGCTTCTGGTAATCCATGAGTTCTGAAAATAGCTTCCATACTATTTATCACGTGTTGAGCATCCGTCTTCCTCAGGAAAATGGCCTCTAGCCAACGTGAATAATAGTCGAAGAGAGGTGTTCACCATATGAGGTGTTCACCATATGAGGTGTTCACCATATGAGATCTCAAGAAGATCAACTGAAATCTCCCGCCAGGGCCCATCAAGCGGACTGCTTGACCTCACAGGTTCTCATTTTTCTCTTGGTCCTACATGCTGACAGGGATGGCACGAACGTATGGCATCCTCCACTTGCTTTTCCATTTGCGGCCAAGACACTTTCTCTCGCAACCTGGCTTTAGGACGGACCATGCCCTGATGGCCTTCGTGTGCCAACATGATGGTTTGTTTCCAAAGGCTCTGAGGCATCACAATACCAGTTCCTCTCATCACTACTTGTCCTACTACCCACAGTTCTTCTTTAAGCGCTTTGTAGATGGTGCATGACAACTGGGTTCAGTCACTGGTCGTCACAGCTTTGCGCACTGTCTATAAAGTTGGATCATTTGCTGTGGCAGTCTCAACTTGCTTCGGCAGTAAAGCGGCTGGCACGGCTGCACATGCCATGCTGTATGCAAAATCTTCAGTTTCTCGGGTGTCGTTATCTTGAGTTGAGCCAACGGGCGGGCGGCTGAGGATGTCTGCTGCATTATCTTTGCCTGATATGTGTGTCAAGGTGTATTGGAATTGCTGCAAGTACAGGAGCCACCTTTCTATCCGGGTAGATACAGTTTTGGACTTTGCACTGAGTACTGTGACTAGCGGCTTGTGGTCATTACGGATCTCGAATTTAATTCCGTATAGGTACAGGTAAAACTTCTCGCAAGCCCATCTGACAGCTAGAGCTTCTCTTTCAAATTGGTAGTACCTTCAACTTTGGGAAGCTTCCGGCTAGCGTGATATATTGGCCTGTAGGTCCCGTCTTCTTGTTTTTGCTCCACTTGGGGTTGCTCCAACTCCAACAGGAGAGGCATCGATTGCGAGCCGTGTTGTGGCACCCTGTCTGTGGTAGGCCATCACTGGTGCTCTGGTTAGCAGGCCTTTGATTTCTTGAAAGGCTTTGCTGTCTTCTGCACCCCACTGCCACTTAACATAATTATTTGCTGGTTAGGTCCCACAATGGACTTGATATGGTTGCAAAGTTTGCGATGAACTTCGCACAAAATTGAACTGATCCGAGGAAACTTCTAACGTCAGACTGGTTCGGGGGCGTTGGTGCTTCAACGATAGCTTTCACTCGCTCACAAGAGACTTTCAGTCCTTCACGAGAGAGTACATCACCCATGTAAACCATGCTACTAACACCAATGTCACACTTATCATAGTTCAGAGTGAGGCCAGATTCCTCCAGCAGATTGCGCATGACCCTGTCTAAGTTCTCATCGCGTATTCTTCGTCCTCTGCCCCAACGACTCGCAGGTCATCATGGAGGTTATATGCACCTGGGCAGCCTTTAATTACTTGCCACGTGCACACGATTTATTGGAATTTTTCCGTGGCCATGTTCACGCCAAAGTGTAAGGCTTGTGCCTGTATAAACCATCAGGCGCAGCAAATGTTGTAATGTCCCTAGAGTCTGGATGTAACTCAATTTTATGGAAAGCCATATTTAGATCCAGCTTGGAGAAACTTTGGCATAGGAGACCTCTTGAAGTGTCTCTTCAACTGTTGGAACTGGGTGTTTCTCCCGCACAGTGGCCTGATTTGCTTGCCTCATGTCAAGACATATTCTGATGTCCCCATTTCTCAACTACGTACAACTAAGGGATTCACCCAGTTGGTTGGTCTCTTCACTTTTCAATGACACCAAGTTTAAGCAATTCTTCTAACTTCTCAGTGACTTTAGCTCTTCTACTAAGGGAAATTCCGCCCACTGGCTGAGAGCCTGGTTGAAGATTCTCATCAATGTGGAGTTTTAGCTGATACCCTTTGAGCTTGCCCTTGAAATACTTTTGGGAATTTGGTCTTAAGTAGGGCTTTTCTGTCAATTTGGTTTACAAGGTTTTCCATGTCATCAGATTTAACGTCACAGCTGTTAAAGGCCAAATGAACAAAATTTAGAATCTTTTATTCAGCCATTTTAGAGCGACGAAATGTTAAAAAAAAAACATGTAAAAGGAAACTTACGCGGAAATTTTTCTTTCTAAGCCGTGAAAAGGAGTAAAAAAGCTAAAGGAACGAAGAAAGCCGATGGCTTCACGAAAACGTTTCCAAAATAACGGCGCACTTCAATGGAGAAATGGAAGTGAGACTCTGCTTTGTGACGTCATTGTCTTCTTGAACATTGCTGCGTTTTTGCGTCAGTGAGTCTTTTCTTAGGAAGGTTTTGGATCTAAATACAAACCTTATTTAACCTTATTTAAGTTTTAATTTGGGTCCTGGAGGAACTTGAAAGTGCTAAATTTTGATTTTGAGTGGTTTTCCCCCCGAAGTTCACGGTGAACTTGAAATCAAAACAGTTTCAAATTTCCCGCATTTCTTGAGTTCATCAACAGTGACGTCACAATTTTTCTTTCCGACAATTTTCCGACAATTTTCCCGATCGCTCTACGATTATGAAAGATACAAAACAGTGATTTTAACATTCCAATATCTCCGCAACGCTTCGTCCAATTCGTTTGAAACTTTAAAATATGTTTATTTTATACTTAATGAACACATTGAACTCAAATGAAAAAATGTCAAATTCTGGTTCATTTAACCTTTATTGGACACGCCGACCCTTAACACGCCCAGCAACTCGGAGACTTCGCGGCCTAGTGGTGTCGCTGCCTTACCGCACATTACGTAAACCACAGTATACAGGGATTTGTGGATCTGTGGTACCTGCACATTAAAACTATACTTTTTCTTAAGCTGGAGTGGCTCTACAGAAACATAAGCATAAACTCTCTTATTACACTCCAACAATCTAGCATTGCCCCCCCCCCCCCCCCCGCCTCCTCTGACATTAAATTACAACCAGCACCAGAGTCTATTACAACGTTTACAAGCTTATCGTCAATCATGAGTTCCCCTGTGTTCTGTCCATTAGTGCTCCCGGCGTTGAACAGGTAAAAATCATCACTGCTTACACGGTTCTCGGCACTCGTGTTTCCAGTCACGTTGTGTACATCAATTTGTTCCTTTGAATTTCCACCTCTTTGTCCACGACTGGGTTTTGTTCGCGAGCGTCTACGGCCACGACTTGAACTGCGGCTAGACTCTCGTCCTTTATTCTGCTTGGAGTGACAACACACTTCAAAATGACCCATGTGGCCACACTTTCCGCACTTGTGGTCACGTGAGCGACGGCAATCTTTCGCGAAGTGACCTACTTTATCGCATCACCAACATTTTCCCCCTTCTTTTGGATCACTGGTCAAGCTGTTTACTTAACTTTCGGAGATAAGAAAAAGCACTTCGTTGTCATGGAATAACTATGGCCATGGTACTGACTAACGATTTCAATGAGTTTCCTGAGAGTCAGTGTTTGCTCACTTTGACTTGAGATTTTCGTCCTTCAGGAAAATAATGGCGCGATCTCTCACCTGATTGTCCCTTTCGCCCTCGTCGTCACAATGTTCTGCTAGTTTCTCCAGGCGAGTAATAAAATTGTTGATGGTTTCACTAGCGAATGGAGTAGCCGCTAAAAATGTTTGTCGGGCCATCGGAGCGTTCTTTTAAAGCTTGAAGTGTTCCGAGAGGCAGTCCATAGCTTTTTTCGTAATCATTCGCTTCGCGTCGTGCTTCGGCAGAAATCGAATTATTGAAAACATCTCGGACTTTGGGTACAGCGAGGTGAAGTAGTAGCGCTCTTTTTTGTGCAGGGTCGCTGATTCCAGAGGCAGTAACATAGAGCTCAAATTCGTCTTTCCAAGTTAGCCATCGTTATGCAAGGGTAGCTGGTTTACCGACAGCGTCGAACGCAGGCAATCCAAGTAATCCGGTCAAGCAAACGGCCATCTGTGCGAGTTTTGTCCACCGTTTAAACGCTTTTCCACTTCAGCAGCCGTTTGGCGAGTTAAATATCCGTTTTCCTCGTCGCCAAATGTGGTGTCTTCGTCCGAATACACTAAACAACTTGGTTCATAACAACAACGTGTTTTAATCGTTTGACATCTCGAGACCACATGCTAGCTACAATATATCCCATAATAATGAACATACGGGACACTACAGTCTTATTTGATGTTAGTTTATATAGACTGGCGCACCATAAATAAACAAAGTGACGTTAGATAAATTCTGATATGAGTTGAATAAGAATAATATTAGTGTCCTCATAGATGCATTAAGTATTTTGTGTACTGTCGTTTTGGTCGTTATCGACACTTAAATAAAGTCAGTCATTTATTCATTCGCTCATTCAAATATTTATTCATTCATAATTTCATTCGCCTATGAGGGATCACACATGATTATAATTATAACCCACTTTAGTACTTGTAAGAAATTGATATTTACATTAATTGCAAAGCATCTAACTTCCATACGTTTTTCTTTTCTTTTTCTTTTTCTTTTTTCCTTTTCACTAATTAACTTTTAAATCCAGTCATCTCGGTGGAATAAAATGTCAATCATCTGTCAGGCCAATTATGGTTATTAAAATGATGATAAAGCTGCACTTTAAAAACAACCATCTTTCGCATAGCGGACAAACTGAAGCCAATCGCTGGAGTGGCTTGAGAAATCGCTGGTTTCAGAAAACATACCTTACATAATTTGGTCAACTACGAAGAGGAGATCTTGCCTTAAATTAAGTTGGTCAGTAGTGATCCTGAATCGAAAAATAATTTGAGGCTAATGGCGGTCAGAACGCTCTTTGTATTCGTCTTGTCAGTTTGTGAGTATGAAATTCATCTTTTGTTGCTGATAATACCATTAACATTATGAAACCCACAGCATCCACTGTCTGCTTATCGTCAGTTTTGTTTGCATTTTCTTTTTCGTTGTCGTAAGGTCTATAAGCTGGAAAGAAACCGGTGAAACTGCCAATTTACCACTCGGCTTAAATTCGGCTTACGACTCATTAATTTTGTTTGAGCCAATCTTGTTTAAAAATGACTTTAAAGACTTTAAAGTTCGTGTTCAGGTTTTCATGATTATATCACTGTATTTTTTATCGAATTAGTTTTTGATCTACCATTAATGTTTTCTCAATTAATTTAATTATACCAAAGTTAGCTTTAATAAGATGCAAGTAGTTCAGGGATATGACTATTTACAACACATAAAGAGCAAATATGATGCAAATATAATACGGAGAGAAGTTCGGTATCGACTTTTGTGGTTAGTTCTGTATAGTAGTTAAGATATGAAAACATTTCTTTACGAGTTGTGTGCTATAAACATTCGATGAAAGGAAGCTATAAGGGGGACATGTTATACCAGTAATATGACAGGCGGGATTCTATTTGCTTCGCTAACTCGCGGTTTTTTTTTTGTTTTTTTTTTCGCCGAATGGCAAAACACTTTGAGTTACAAAGCTCAAGCGGTTTTCCACCAGCTTAAGAGGCCAGACTTCTTAAAAAAAAAAGCAAAAATTAAAAACTGAATTAACGAAATAGTGCGTGGTGAATAATATAAATTACTATAGAAAGCTATTTAAAGTCATGATCAGCGTTTTATATGACAGGTGTCGTTGTCGTTAGTGGCGGGTTAACAAGCAATAAGAGTGAAGTATAGTAGGAGCCTGACTGGGGTTGTGTCATTGTGATGTAACAGATGTTCCTGCAAAAACGTTTCACATCGAGCGGATATACCAAATGGGGTCGACTGCTTAACTAGTCACAACGATTTTTTAAATATCCTTTTTTGTGTGCATTACAAGATCTATACTTTATGGAAATCAGGGCTGTACCTGATAACAGCTCAGCCGAGACACCTAATTTGTAAAATATTGGAAGTCAATTGTTTATTTCAAGATCCTGTAAGATGATACGTGCGTTAAATATAACAGAAATGAAGTTTCTGTTTTTCTGGTATTCTGAAGGGGAGAAATATTTCATATCTAATTATGGCCCTGGAAATATGTGAATGTTTTGATATCCTTATTTTTCAAATCCAGCTAAATATCGGCAGAATTGATGCAAGCTGTTAATATAACGAAATATGATGAGCATACTAACTTCAGGCTCGCTGTAGCTTACTTAAGGGAAATCCCATCACATAGCGATCTTTAGCCGTGATCAGAAACCAAAAACTTAAGCAGTTGCGAAGCTACATCATGAAGTAACAATGGAAGACAAAAGGTAATAAGAATAATTTCACAACAGCTGTCTGGCACGCAAATTTGGTACGAACAGAACGAGGTGAATAGAATAACAGCTTATTCTTTTATATCCTAAGCGGATAAACGCCTACAAACGATTCACCTGACATAATGCCAGGGAATATTATACACGAAAAATTGTTTGGAGGGTTTAATTTGTTGTGGTTTGTTTGTTTCCTTTATTTTTCTCGTAATAGTGGTTCAGCAAAGAAAAGATTACTCATTCTGTCTCCTTTTTATCATCTCATATAGTTATCGAGAGTTTAGGGAGCCAAAATGGAGGTAAGACATAACATGCTTGAGACCTTGTTTGTTCCTTTGTTTGTTTTCTTTCTTTCTTGTTTCTCTCGGGTTGCTTTCACACTTGGTGCTGGAGCACTGGTGCCTGGGCAACGACACAAACTAGTGCTGCGTTCAGACATTGGTACTCCAAGTACCCAAGTACCATTTAGTTCCCGAGTACAGGGTCGAGACCTTGTACCCAGGCAGGGTAATGTTTCCGAATTCTGGTGTAAGTACTTGGTAAAGCGGTGTGTTCACACTAGTGCCCAGCGAGAATTGTGCTTAAGCAGTGTGATCGGGCACCAAGTGTTAACATGGCCTTAGTCGCCAATAGCTTAGCATAACGTTTTCCGTAACTAATATAACATCCTGAAACCAATCAGAAATGTTTATAATTTGTCAGTTTCTTTTCAATCTTTAAGACTGCAGTGTTCCACAACCCATAGCTATTTATCCTCTGAACGGCGATTATACAACAAAGGAAAAAGACGGTCGACAACCTCCGGGTAACCCTGGTAACAGTGTGTCTCTAGCAGATGGACCAGATGGTAAGGCCAATGGCTCTTATCAGTTCCACGGAACAGAAGACAGCTACATTGAATTTCCCAACAATGTGGGAACTTTGGACGCCCGACACTCTATTACAATGTTATGTTGGGTGTATATCTCAAAGTCCTCAAATTTTCCAGGTCCTCTGTTCATTTATTACAATAACAAAAAGAGGTTTGGTATGGCTATTAAAAACGCCAAGCTGGCCTCGTATTTCAAAGGAATCTTCTCGCCAGACATACAATCAGCGAGACTGGAGTCAAATCATTGGCATTATGTTGGAGCGTCGTACGATCATAAGAAGAATGAAGTAAGTCTGTGGGTAAATGGAACAACAGTCACGCAAAGGAAATTTGCCAATGGCAGGCCTCGTGCTACTGGATATAGGGCCGTCAGAATGGGCGCCATATTCCTCAAAAGGTGGCAAAAGACCGTCAAATTTAAGGGGCGAATTACCGCCATGCAGGTTTATAACTTCTCTTTGACTGAACAACAGATCGAGGCCGTGAAATACCTTTCAGGTAGAGGTAAGAATATAAGTTGTAAAGTTAGTGTATGTTAACGAACTTAATTACCACATTCAATTGAAACTCAAACTTATTCTACCTATTGATTTTAAAAGCCAAAGTGACCAATAGTTTTGTTGGCATGACCATATTCAAGAAAAAAATATTTAACGGTAATACTGTGTGGAAGCTATTCAAGTCTTTCAATATTTATTCTTCTGGTATATAAAAGCAACAGCAATACATGGAAAAAAATTAATTGGTTGCTATTTACAAAAATAACTGAGATACCACGCGTGCTCTCATTGGTCGATAGGTGTGTGTACACCTGTGAGAGTATGTAAACACGGCTGTGATATTTTAGCTTCTTAGTGCGTTTTCCATGTTTACATAAACCGTTCTTAACACTTGGGGTTTTAGAGAAATCTCGAGTTATGCTAACCCTCGACTTCGACTCGCCGAGTTTGCATAACTGTCTGAAATTCTTAGAACCACCGCCCCCACCCCCAGCCCCGTCGTCTGCTCTATTGCTAGAAGGGAAACCGTATTTCTAACTGAATGAAATTGTACATGGACACACTGGATTTAAACCTGTGTATCAACTGATTCTAATTAGTTTCACGAGGGTCAAAAAATTTGAGTTTTATTGCTTGAATACTTTTGAAGTTGAAAATATTTTAACCAGCACCGGTAATTTTAACGTTGCTCAGGATTTCTGATTGGATTGCAAGAGGAAATCATTGTCAGATCATACATGTTACACGTCCCACATGGCACGTCAAACTCTCGTTTCCATATCATTTCGATGGTCTCAATCTCTAGTAGTAATCGGGTAGTTTCGAAATGAGCTGACCTGCATTGTTTATATCTAGTTCTGTTTTATTTTGGTAATGGAATTTTACATTCACGTACAGAAACCGCAACGGCGACATCGTTGCCTTGTTTATCATTAGAGACGACACCAGTAGCGGCAGCGTCAACGTCATTGTCGCCACCTGTAGCATCATCTCCATTTGCATCAGCACGGTTCTCTTCGGCAGCTGCAACATCGGTGGCCACAGCATCTTTACCCTTGAAGCAATCCTCATCCCTACCGTCATTATCATTTGCATCAGCATCATTGATGTTGTCGTTATCGTCATCATCATCACTATCTGTGTCGAATCCATTAACAACGCTCACAGCGACATCATTATTGAAAAAGACAACATCACCGTTACCACTGTTACCAACAACATCGCCCATAATATCACCAGAAGAACTAGTAAGCATTGTGAGGCTGTTAGTAGAAATTGGCTCTTTGTCTGCTGTTAGTCAACTTCTCCAAAGTGTGAAGACGCTATTTAATTATGCATAGTGTGCAGTACATCAGCTAGGTTTTAAAATTAACTATGAAAAATTACCTTTAGAGCTACTGTAAGATGTAAGATGTAAGATGTAAGATGTAAGATGTAAGATGTAAGATGTAAGATGTAAGATGTAAGATGTAAGATGTAAGATGTAAGATGTAAGATGTAAGAAAATATATTACTCAAAGTTTCGTCTTTGCATGTAATTAGCCGTTTGAAGGCCGATGATATCTATATACCTTCTACCTTGTTTGTAAATATAATCAATTTTGACACATCATGAAGATAACTTTTACTTTCTTTATCCTAGACAAGGCAATTCATTTCCAAATTGAACAAAACTGATTTCAGACAAGATACTTCCTTACAGGTACCCGCTTTGTTTACTACCTTAATATTAATCAAACTCCCTGAAAAAAGACGAACCTCTATGTAATAATTATTCAATATTATTAATGAAAACTCTAACAAAATTCACAAATCTGATTGGTTATTAACAAGCCCTATTTTAGCCCAAATATGGCAGTGTACGTCATGCTTTAACTGGACAGTGTCATTTGCCAGTGTACGTTATGCTTGTAATTTAACATTATGCGCCATTTTGCACGCACTCCTTGGACAGATGTACTTACAATTCTTGCCCATGTACATTTTGGCCAAAACACACTCAACTGCATTTTGAGGTATGACGTATAATCATGAGGTGTAGCTGATGACTGTGCTCATCAAATCTTGTCAGTTTTGATAAACTGATAACAAGGCTTCATGCCGCCCAGTTATGTCTGTTATCTCACTGGGTAATCTCTGTAATCACACTGTGATTACTCACTGTGATTGCTGTTGCTATGGTAATTCTCACTGCTACACGGTCTTCAGCGGTAGTCCGATGTTAGTCACTCCCATGATTACAGACCGAATTGGATTTCACTCAGTCCAGATACCCTTATTAACTGTACGTAGCTCTCTGACAATATGAACCAATTAAAAAGAATGCCATAATGTGCTTGTGTATTTGCAGAAGGCCAGCAGCTTGTTCGAAAACTTCACCAAGCAATACAAAAATATAATTGGCAACCATGAAGAGCAACTGGCTGCAACAGCAGGAAACGGACTACGAAGGGAACTTATCTTTCATGCGGCAGTTGCCTTTGAGGAATTTGTCAAACGCTATGGCTTTTACCACCTCAGTACATCAAAGCCTGACATAAATAATACTAACAGCAAGCTTTGTGAGTAGAAACTATATAGCCTGCTTTTGCAGCGTGTTTGAGTCGTGCAACAAAATGTTCCATGAAAGCCATACATTTTTTTAAAAACTTAATTTTAAAATTCTCTCAGGTTACTCCTCCATTTAAGTGTTATTATGTCGTATACTAGGGTTGCTACAACTTCACTGTCGGAAGTGTTACGCAGTCAAACTAACATATATAAGTAGTGCGTATTATTCTCGTTCGATAACATAACGCCCGGTAGAAATTCTCCGCTGTATTATAGCAAGTTGTACAACCACTTACTGGATGGAATTTCCATTTTCTTTTCTTCTCGTTCCACAGTTCTGCGTATTCATCGAGTTTTCCACCAAAACGCAAGCGATTTTCAGCTCCAGAAAAAAAGAAGACAAAACACCATCAAAGTTCCGTCACTAAATTTCAACAACAATGGTTTGTGTAAACAAAATGTGTGTTTCAAAATTACAGTAATTTTTAAATGTATCTAATCATGTTCTCCCATTCTAAAATACAGACTATGTTTTGATTGATAAACCACAATCGACTTTTGTTCTCACTATGACATATTGTACCATATTGACATATTATTAGCCATATGGCTTGCTCCTACTCTGATCAAGTGCTAGATAATTGAACCTATAAATACCATTCATATACTGAGTCATGACAAGTCATAACTATAGTCTAGGAATCTAATCCAATCTGAGTTCAATCTACGGTCGTTGCTAGTTGGTATCTTATACAAGGATCTCCATGAACTACTTATAACAAATCACCCCAACAAAGATGAAAGTGAAAACATCAGGTAAGTTAACGAAACCTGGATTCGACATTGCAAAATAATTTTTGTTATTGCGTTCGCTGTTCAATGCAGGTCCTTTTGTCTGATAATGCACGTCGCAGCTGGGATTTGTATGATGGGGAAAATGAATTTTGCATTTCCAGGGTATTTACTTACTTTCCCAATTAAACGGCCCCAAGGTTTATTGACTCTTTATTTCAAAGTGTGTGGGAGGCGCGGTGCAGGGCACATGGTTAGTGCGCTCGTCTCCGAGTCGAGCGGTCCGGGCTGGGGACATAGCGTTGTGTTCTTAGGCAAGACAACTGAATAGGTTTAGTAGGAACGGCGCGAGTTTCGGCTTTTCAGCAGTACCAAGACCTAGCAGCAACTAAGCTTATTCGTTTATCCACATTCTATTTAGGCGAATCAACACAGTGATAATGGCCGCTACAATGTATCCCAAGCCGCAACAGTTGAAGCAAAACGTCATTCTAAATTTCAGAAACCTTAAGGTAACAAAAAGGTCAAATTTGGTTTGTCTGTTTTTATTCGGTTTAAACATCAATAAATCTGTTTTCAGGCCTTCAATGGAAAGAGACAATGTGCTTTTTGGAGGAGCGTGAGCAAAAACAAGTAAGCTTCCAACTCTATTTATGTTATAAAATAACTGAAATACTACACGCGCTCTGTTTGGGCAATACAGTTGCCAGACCTATATTTTATTGTACCGTGCTTTTTACTTATTGTACAGTGCTTTCATTCTTTTAGTCGGTGTGATAGGTTTGCCACATCATCTCATGAATTTTGACGAGAATAAGAAACTTGATCAAATACAATAAAATTTGATTTTCCTCTCTTTGACAAACGTTTTCCATAGTTATTCCATAAAAGCAATAGACCACTCTCTCTGTGCCTTTACCGAAAAGTTTGTAAATCACCAGCCGTTAGGCTAAGCGTTAGCCGGCAACATCCCGCGTAGTTTATTGCGCCGGTGAACCCGTAGAAAGAGTGGACTATTACTGATTCTACTGTACTTTATAGACAATTACTAAATGCTGCTTTTCGTTTTGGTATCCTTGAGGAGTTTCTACTCTGAAGTAATTGCGTCAGAAGGAGGCATATCAACGCGGGCTCAGCAGCCAATTTACAGTCGATTGACTTTATTCTCTGACCTAATCAGGGACAGAGCAGTTAAAAAGCTGTTCTATACATGGCCTCTGTTTCAAAGAAGAAAATTATTCCGTTTCAGTTCAGACGGGTGGTCAGGGAAAGGATGTCATGTTGTGAGATCGAAGAGCAGCTCAGGACAAACAGAATGCAGCTGCAATCATATGACTCACTTCGCTGTTTTATTCGACTATGGGGATGACTTTAAGGTAATATTTATAGAAATCACTTGGACGTTTTCACAATTATGTTATTTGTCTATGTGTGATCATGGTGATGTCAAATTATTAACGCTTACACTGTATTTTTTTTCTGCCGCCAATTTGTGAAACAGGTAACAAAAACAGACGATAAGGTATTGGAGATTCTCACATACGTGGGATTAACTCTCTCTATCACTGGAATAATTCTCACCGTTATTACTTATCTTCTACTCACGTAAGTAAGCTTAGTCTTTTAATAAAATCAGCAAAATAAATTATTATAATGATTAGAGAGGAAGCCACATCAGCCTTAGCTGGTTTTCATGCGAGCGCTCTATCCTGGTCGAATTGGAATTCGGAATGTTGGGTTTTGAGAAGGGAGGAAAAACGGAGTATTCTGAGAAAAACCCTCGGAGTAAGGCGAGAACCAACAACAAACTCAACCCTCACATGGCATCAGACCGGAATCAAACCCGGGCCACATTGGTGGGAGGCGAGCGCTCTCACCACTGCGCCATCCCTCCTCCCCTTTCTGTAAGTTTTCAGGCATAGATTATTATAGACTCGCCACACAAGAGTTCCATAGTTAAGGTATCGAGTGTGTCTTTGGTAGTGTTTTTGTTTTGTTATAATCAGTCCTTATATTTTGTTGCATGACCATTACTTTGGACAGCGATGTTCATCAGCCTCTATCTCAAATAAGAATGAGTCTTGCTGGGTCTCTCGGGTCTGGACAAATAATCTTCTTTGCCGGTATTGATGCCACAGATAACGAGGTAAGAGACCTCTCGAGGTTCAGTGAGAACCTCCACATTAAGTAATCATCACCTTCCGTTGTAACGTAATCACAGGACTGCAGGGAATCCCGTGCAAGTGTTCCATAAATGAGCCACACTCGTGAAGCTCTACTAGGTTCCTTGTTGCGCCTCACCTTAATTTTAACCCTATCTCGCACAGTCAAAATGGTCAAAGGAGCTCAGTCACGGCATTTTGAGTTATTTTGACCCCGTGCAAAATTACCTTTATATAGACTGGAGGAAACCTGAAAATAGTAGTTTACTTAGATAGAAAACCACCAATGAGACCACAACAAACCATAAAGGAACAAGGTTGTTTAAGGGTAGAGTAGATTTACACGAATTACAAACAAAGAACTTAAAAAATTTAGGCCAAACTTTTCAAGACGCGCAAACCATTACGTAGCTCGTTTAAATAGTACATCCACAACTGACAGGAAATAAGCTTTGCTGTTATATATTTCATATTTTTTTATGAATCCCGTTAAACATTCTTTTAGATTCCACTAATGCGAAATATATTGCGACTGATGCTCAGAGAAAAATCATGAAAGACACCTCAGAGTTCCCTACAAAACATGGAAAACCCGACTGCGATCTACATGTATGAGAAGACGGCCGTGTAGCTTAAATGGGGGGAGAAGGAAAACTTTTCTGGGGAAGTGAGAACTTAATTACAAATGCATTTTCTGCTTTACAGGCTGTCTGTGTCGCAGTAGCGGCCCTTATTCAGTATTTCCTGATGGCAGCTTTCTGTTGGATGCTCGTCGAGGGAATCTACCTTTACTTGTATGTTGTCAAAGTTTACAACATCAACAACAAGATGACCATCTATCATGTATTGTGATGGGGTACGTTGTGTACGATTTTCATTTGCCATTATTGTTGGGAACACCAGCTGTAATTAGTTCTCGCTGTATATTCTAAAGACATCTCCCTGTTTCACTGCAGGTTTCCCTGCTCTCATGGTCGCCATTTCGCTGAGCATTGCTGCAGGAAAAGGTGGCTAATTTGACAACGGGAAGAAAAATCTGGAGCCAAACTCATCACGCAGTCACGTGTGGACCATAATTGGAAGGCAAGACGAGAAGCCATATTGTCTATTTAAATGGCGGTTCCACAACAAACTGCGAGATGACTACTCGCCCCAGATTTTATCTGGTGGCCAAAGAATAAAAACATGTAGAGTTTGTCTCAGTGAAACCGTGCCGACGAGATGTAGATATACCTTGAGTCACGCTCTTCACGCAAGCCATGTGTAATATTGCCTTTTATTGACCTTTTCCCAATACTGTTGTTTATTATCTTGCAGGCTTAGTATCAAAGCATGCGTGGTGTTTATTCCCCTACTGGGGATCACGTGGTTGTTTGGTCTTCTGGCTCCACTGCACACAGCTTTTGTCTATATTTTTACAATTCTCAACTCCATTCAGGTTTTTATTTTATTTTGACAAATTCTTATATTGTTTCAGACATAAATTATCGTAAACGTCAGAGAATTTGATCACACTTTAAAGTGCACCTAACCCCCAAAATTTTTTTTCGCTAAAACGAATCTACTTGTTATTTGAAATAGTTCTGCGAAAAAATTTTTGGATTCCGTTAAATCCTCGATTTTCTGTGCCCCGACGAAATCTCGAAAATAGCTCCAAAACACCGCCATTTTGTTTCACGACCGAGTTTGAAGAGAATGGGTCCAGCGGCTCTTGTGACGTCTACCCAGGAAGGTTGGATATCCCACGTCCTCTCATTTCCTTCAGGATGGTGCAATACACATTCGAAAAGCGCGCAGAAACGCCTTCCAGAGGTACTATCGGCTGTTGCAGCAATATTCCAGATTTAAAGAAAGATATACTGTACAATTTACTGACGATGATCCGCTAATGGTGCAATAAAGACGTAAACGATGGTTGATTTTGTCGAACCGAAACAAGCGAACTGAATCTGTGAGAACCATTGAAGAACTCTCACTGGAATTTGTTCCGCAGACTTTCGAACGCTACTTTCATAAATTTTCTGCTTAAAGCTAACCAGCGATTTGTAGAAATACTACCGACAACCTATATCTTCCAATCCCGCAGTATTTATAACATAACCGGCAAAGTTGTGTGATCCGATCATGATCAAGAAGCGTTATACTGATATGTAAATAGATCGCAACTGTACGCCGCTAACCAACACTTATTTCTCTTTCGATTTAGATGAAAGTCGAAGATTAATCCTTTAGAATCACACGATAGCAAAATTGTTAGACTCACAGAGTTTTTCGAAGGTTTGGAAATCAGCAGTGCGACAGAGATTCTGTGCAAGAGCGTCGAAAATATGAACGCGTAACATTATCTGCGGACCGCTTAGGGAACACATCCTTTTCGCTTATCCGACGAATTTCACTGCAAACTTTGAGAACACTTTACACTGGTTATTTGGAGTTAAGACTTAAAACGTGTGAAATCGGTAATTGTATGAAATGTTTCCTTCCGCCTTGCTTCTCGCAGCTTCAAAAATACAGGTCCAAACAATACGATTTTCAATCGATCGAAGCCAATGTTTTGGAGGTCATCAAGTCTCGAAAACTGCAACACGTACGTCGCTCTTATAAATATGAAGCATTTAACTGAAAGTAAAACACAAACTGGATTTAACAGAACAATCACACCTTGACAAAATACATTCTCGCCAAGGACAAATGTAGACGGGCTATAAACACGCGTGGGAATCTTATGTTTAGATGACGAAATTACCATCCAAAGCAGTCCTTGAGTTTTCTTTCCTGCTTTTCGTTTGCCTGCTCCTCCACTCCGTATCTAGCTTTCCATTCCTGATATACAAGCACCTCGTCCGCAAAGATGTCTTCCCCTTCGTCGCTTGAAATATTGTAAATTGCTCTCAAAGCTCTAAGCAGTGAGTTCACAGTTGTCGAACGTGCTCGATCGAAGTTTATTTCGGAGCCTTCCGAATCGAAACTTAACTCTGACTCCAGTGACGAAAAAGAAATGATTCTGAGACAAAACTTGGACGTTTTAGTCCCAAAATACATCGGAACGATTAGTTTTGCGTTCCATTTTCTCGAGGAAATACAGAGAGTTGACTGAGGCGCTATTGTGTTTGGTTCCTGGGTAGACGTCATCAGGTACCGCCACCCCAGACTCCCTAAAACGCGGTCGTGAAACACTTCAAGCGCGACTTTGAAAGGACATAGAAAATCGAGGATTCAGCCAAATTCAAAAATGTCTTCGCCCAAATGCTTCAAATAAAGTCTAGATTCGTTTTAGCGAAAAAAAAATTTGGGATTAGGTGCACTTTAAAACTATTTTCTATTAAGATAGCGTAGATGGAAAAAGGCAAGCAACGTGAGACCAATTTAAAACCCCGTCCAAACTGAAAAAAATACCTTATACCTTTATATTAATATTTATGTTTTACATAGCAAGGCACGTTTCAATTGTTTTCTATAATTCGTTTTTACAGGGATTCTTGATTTTTCTCCTACACTGTGTGAGAAGCAATCAGGTAAGAGCAGCCTAATAACAATTGGTGAATCAATTGCTGGTTTTCATTATCGCGCCACGAAAACGTTTTGAAATGTAAGAGAAGATTAATACGTAATTAACTTCTCCGATCTGAGTCTCAAGTCTTTGAGATATTTTATCATCAAATTATCCGTCACAAAATGTCACTCAAATTTATAGAGCTTAGTATGAATACTCCATATTTGTGTCCCTCGAATCGATAGTACAAATATGGAGATCACTTCATCTTACTGAAGCATTAAACATTCTTTTCAACGCATGTGACAGCCTTCTCGCGGTCTTCTTGATGCTGTGTGGTGTAATGAACTGAATTTTTTAAGAAATAAGAAAGCCATAACTTGTGAGAAAATCTACATTTCGGATGTTGTATAGGCAAGTAATCTAAAAACTTGGGGTGGGGGAATTTTTTTTTTTAGAATCTGATGGCGTCATATGAAAATTATCAAACATTTTCACTCACGTTGCCATCTGTAATTTGATCGGTCAGAATTTCGGAGATGGCCTGTGAGTTGCCCTGTGTTTGTTTTATTTGAGAGGGGACGGGTGGGCGAGTGGCAAAGTGGTTCAGCTATGTTTTAATTTGGAACAAATATTCCACTCATCAGTCGCAGATCAGACTTGCCGTTTCATATTTTAACTCTTCTTCTTCTTCTTCTTCTTCTTCTTCTTCTTCTTCTTCTTCTCCTTCTCCTTCTTCTTCTGTTCTCTTAAATCTTCTATTGTACTTTATCTTCAGATTAGAGAGCGGTTCAAAAGAAAGATGAATGCGATTTTTCCAGCTGCAAACAATGGAAAACCTGCCAAGGAAAAGTCACGGGTTAATCAATGCGATGTCGGCGTTGTGAGAAAAATTGAGGTGAAGCCATGCGACAACAACAGCAAGCTCTATCCCGACAGTATATTTGAACTGAAGTAGCGATAGATTAAAACTTTATTTGTACGTTACCTGCTTCTCTAGTAGCCTAAAGTCATTTTAAGAATCAGATTTATCAATCATTTAGCGAGTTCAAGAGTACAGAGGTAATTTCTGTTGCTTTAAAGATATTTCAGAGGGTTGTCACCTTCAGTTGAAGCTACGAGGCATTGATTAACTGATTAAATAATTACGTGGCTGGCAACTATAGATTTACTATCACCTCTAAGACAAATAATTTGTTACGGTTTCTGAGGATTTGTCGTTGTTAGCTACACTGCAAGTAATGTCTACCATCATGTATGCATCTTAGTCTGTCATGCATGACGTAATCTTGTAAAGTACTCAAAGTACGATGGTTATTAAAAAAGCAAGAATTTGTGACAAATTACTATGGCGTCTCGTGTGTTTAGTTCATAACATCAATGAGTTTTCAACAGGGCCAAAAGCAAGACAGGCGTCCGTGGTTGCTACGTTAACATTCAAGCTTTTTATTATTATTTACAGAATCACACTGCATGTGTGGAATAATATCGTAATACCATTTTCCATTGAATTGAACTTGCCTCTCTCGTATTAAAACCTCCGACCGGATGTTCTCCATTAGGTTTTGCTTTATGCTAGCAACTTTTAATTGTGTCCGTTGATCTACTTCTATGTCGCCTTTACCTTTACCTTTACCTTTGGCTTAAATCCTTTTGAAATATCTACAAATAGTGCCCTCGCGACGGCTTGTCTTATTTCTTGAATTAAATGGATAAGACTCCGTTTAATATGAATGTCCACTATGTTTAATTATGTACCCATGCAGTCTGTACAACAGTTGCTTAACGTCAGTCACTAGCAAGTGCATGTCGCGAATTATTTTCACAACTGGATTTCAGCTCGATGTCGAATATAATTAACAATTATTACATGAGCGCGCGTTGGATATGAGTTGGCTATAACCAATCTCATATCCAACAAGCGCGAATGGAATAATTGTTTTATTAAATTCGGTGCGTTTGTATTCTTGGAGATATAGCTTAATTTTATTGGATTTTAATTTTACAAAACGACCGGAAGTCGATGTGACAAAAACAACAACAAGTGGGAAATCACATGACATGCGCGCCGTTTGTAAAATTACTTGAATGAAAAATTTGAGAGCGAAGCAAGAGAATTTGCTGAATGAAATTGCAATCAAGTAGAATTCAAGAAACGCCTATCAAATGAAGGAGATATAACCTTGGTCAGAAATTTTGAAAAGCGTTCAAGTTCGAGTCATGGAGAAGAGCCAAATAATTGTGCACTTGCACATTGCCATTGTAATAATGCTGCGGAAAACTTTGATCGCCATGTGACACAGACGTTGTGCCAAAATCATTCTCGACAAGATCTCTCTCAGGATTCCCTTGCTTTGAAAGCCTTGGCATTTCGAGCTGTATGTGTGGAGCTCATTGTTGGGCAGTTTTAGAGTCAAGGACAGAAACTATCTTAGCGTCAGGTTCATCTTCAGAATCTCCGAGGCCACCCTGGTGGTTTTTCGTGGCTGGTAAAGAACCGGGCTTACTTCGGTTTAGCTCAAAACACTCAACTCCTTGGGGTGTTTTTCGCAAGGACAGAATTGTTGGCGCTAGCTGTCGTTGATTCTCTCGTCGTCGTCGGCCAAAAAAGAGACTGAGATGAAACTAGGTCGTCCTCTGTAGCTGTGCGGAATTCTTGCTCTCGGCCGATCCGAGCTTGCTTAGTCGAACAGTTTCCTCATCTGCTCATTGGAAACTGGTTTCTTATGGACTACGCCGGCAATTATGCCTGTTTTCCTGCGGCCTTTTACAAATGCGTATGCTCTAATAATTTATTTGCCTGGTCAGAGATAATGGAAAACAGTTTGTTGTACGGCGGCGTGCGAAGGAAATGACCAACTGGCGGCTTTAATGGATTTAATCAATGAACTTTTGCAATACGTGTCATCTTTCTTCCTCGCAGACGAGTAAAAACTCTTCAACTGAACATTCAGTTCTTCTTTTGATATTTCTTATATCGGTTTCGAAAATTTGGTGCCACTAGCAAGCCATTCTGTTAAGGTAAAATTTGTTTTTGTTACATAATCTTCATGAATGCGTAAAATCTCGCCGGTCATATTTTAATTTTGCAACTTTAAGGGAAACTTAACGTATACGTACCGTTAAATAATCTTATCTCGAACTTTGTGGCTTTTTTGTTGTTACTGGAACGGCATTGTCCATAATTTCCTGTATTTCCTGTGTAGATAGCTCACCGAATGTGCTTTTTTTCATCCATTTTTTTTGTCGACGAAACTTCGCTTCACGCGAAAAAGCTCATGCCGAGCGACATTTGCCGCTTTCATCTCCATATAAGGTCAAACGCAGGTATAATGGCTGGTAACCGAGATCCAGTGAACCAATCAGAAAGCTAGAATTGCATTATCCGAGGCTGAGAATTTAATAATTATCATTATCATGTTTTTAAACAAAAAAGGAACTCTGAGACGTCAAGCGAGAGAAACGTCCTCCCCTGAAACACACTTCCTTGTTTTAATATGATTTTCAATGCCTCTGACTTAATTTGACAACCAAGCAAATAAGCTGACCACAACATGTTCATTGTGTTAAAAATTTCAACACAAGAAGACACTTTCAGTGGTCAGTTCTTGGTTTCCTCCATATCATATTCATTTTGTTGTGTTAATCTTACACACCATTAAGTGCTGGTCAATATTTAAAACGGCACTTATTCAGCGAATTCTGTTTATATAATATGGATGATGCTGTTCGTCGCCAACAGTTTTGCTGTCATGTGTTTGAATGGTTCTCTTTGAGTGTTATTGACACACGGGCAGCTTATTTTCATCAGTACAAGTGACTTTAAGGAGAACACTGATAAAGAAGTCGATATATAAACCAAATGAGAAATTCTAAAGTAACGTTTGTCAAGAATTTTAATGAAGAAAAGAATTCTTATCTTCTCTATGATGACAAAGAAATGATTACAACCAACTTTGCCGGTGTGTCAATAACGCTCAAAGAGAACCATTCAAACACATGACACAAACACATGAATCGTAGTTTAATTGCAAAGCATCTGTCTAGTATACAGTTTTTGACGCCGGCGCACTGGTTCAATTGCAAATGTTGTCATGGCAGTGGAATAGTATGACAATCTTCTGTCATGCGAGTTGAGTTAATCAGTAACAAACAATATTCATGCAAGATGTTCTTCAAAAACCATGATCTTTCGCATGGCCATCTATAAGGACAAAGCAGATCGTAAATACTATCGGTGGTGCTTGACAAAGCTCAGGAATCAAAAATCTCGCCGTACGCTTGTTTGGCTAATTGCGAAGCAGCAAGGGACGTATTAGGATCGTGAGGAACAGTTTCAGACAGATGGCGGTCAGAACTCTTTTTATAATCGTCTTGTTTGGTGAGTATAAACTTGATCTTTTATCGCCGATAATCGTATTTTTAATGTGAAACGCGCAACATCCGATGACTTCTTGGCGTCAGTTTTGCGTCGATGTTTTGGTAGCTGTAAGGTCTACAAGCTTGGAAGAACTGATCCAGTGAAACTGGCAGTTTGCACCACACTGTGTTAAATTATTCGGCTATCGAACCATATCTGCATGCGAATCAATCTTGCCTTATATTAATAATATCTCTTTAAGTTAAAAAAAAAAAAAAAACTTTAAAAGTCTTAAGTCCGTGCTCAGCTTTGTCATGAAAGTTTAATATATTTTTAATGGTTTTAGTTTTTGTTCGGCAGAAATGTTTCGAGTAATTCATGCAAAAGGTTAGCCTCAAGAAACATAATTTCAAATCCTACTTCGCACCAGTTATGATATAAAAATTAAACGGACTGAAAATGGATATATAACTTTTATAGATAATTTATAGATAATTTATTATAAGAGAGACGTTGTTATGACAGGTGGGTTCTTACTAGCTTCCCTAACTCACGAGTTTTTCGCTGGAGGGCGAAAAGGTTGGGAATAGTTGCGAGGCTCAGGTGGATTTCCACCAGCTAAATAGGACAGATTTCTTTAAAGAAAGTAAAAATAACAAAATATACGGCCTGACCCCTGGTTGTACAGCTTGTATACGTCACTGCAGAAAGCCATTTAAAGTCACGATCACCGTTACGTATGACGGGTTGCGTTGTCATTCGTGGCTGGTTAACAACCATGAAGAGCGACGTATGCTAGGTTTCTGATCGACAGTTCTTCCCGCGAAAACGCTTCACCTCGAAAAGATTCAGAAAACTACGTCCATATAATGACCTGCGTTGCGGGCGTAAACGGGGGATGGGTAGGAAGGTAAAAAGCGTCAGGAAGAAGAGGAAGCAGCGCCTGCTGTAAGAACCCGGCTTTTTACATTACGCCTACCAACTTCCGCGTAATCCGATTCCATCAACTGTGAAGTACTTACTGTTAACAGGTTCACCAATCCGCTTCTCGGCATAACTGACTTTCGTTCGAAATTAATTTAATTGCGATTTGAGTATACGCACAACCGCTTAACTAGTCGCAACAATTTGTTGAAGGAAAACATTCTTAGCTAGTACTAGGTGAACCGAGACTCTAGCCTTCGTGAAAAAAATTGAAATTATTTGTTTATTCCAGGATCTTGTGAGGGGCTATAATTTAAATATGAAAGAAATGATCTTTTTTTCTGATATATTTTTTTTTTCTGGAAGAACTTATGTATGGCAATGATATGACCCTGGGAAGATGTTAATGTACTGATATCTTCATGTAGGAAATAGACTCATAATAATAGACCCATTTTCAGGCTCACTTAATTAAGTTTACCTTTTTTAAATCTTATCTCAATTTAACACAGTTGCGTTCAGCTCTCACTCATACATGTAGGCCCAGCAATTAAGCACGCTGAAAGTGCCGTTCCATGCATATCAATTGAGCGATTGATTCTGCGACCCCCACCTCGTTAAAATTCCTTTAATTCCGTGAAATAATTCAGTTCTCTTTTATATCATCTCATATAGTTACCGAGAGTACTTCAGGGAAGAAAAATGGAGGTAGGGTTTCTGCCTTTTCTAGGGATGCTTTTCACTTTAATGTCATCAAAAATTAAGATAGTTACCATTTAAAATATTAGGACAGAAATCTCATAGATGATTAATATACAGTCAAACCTCTATCAAGCAGACCCCATATTAAGCGGACACCCTCTATTAAGCGGACAGCAGTGCAAGTCCCATTTTTCTTTTCCCACATTTACTGTAAAAAAATACCTATATTCAACGGACACCTCTATTAAGAGGACGAGGACATCTTAAACTTGACTTTTATGGTCATTTCTATTGTTAGAAACCTGTATCAAACGGATACTGCAAAAAGAATGCATGATTGTTTTTGTCTACGTTTTAATAGATCGGTCATTTGAGTTTGCCAACAAACTGAGCTGTCACAGAAATGCAATATTTTGTTATTCGGGAACCTGTTTTCAGCGGACACCCTGTATTAAGCGGACACTAGCAAGAGTCCCAAGGCTGTCCACTTAATACAGGTTTAACTGTATAAAAAGCCTGGCCAAATTTGTAGACCTTTGTATTGGGGACGCCGTGTTGGTGTGTCTTGGAAGGGCATCGGTATGGCAGCCGTGAAGTAACGAAACATTTGTTAATACATACTCAAATTCTTTTTGATCTTTAAGACCACAGTGTTCCAGAACCCATAGCTATTTATCCTCTGAACGGCGATTATACAACAAAGGAAAAATACGGTCGACAACCTCCGGGTAACCCTGGTAACAGTGTGTCTCTGGCAGATGGACCAGATGGTAAGGCCAATGGCTCTTATCAGTTCCACGGAACAGAAGACAGCTACATTGAATTTCCCAACAATGCGGGAACTTTGGACGCCCGACACTCTATCACATCAAATTTTCCCGGGTCCTCTGTTCATCTATTACAATAAAACCAATAGTGACAAGTTTTTTGGAATGTTTATTAGTAACGCCAAGCTGGTTGCGAATTTCAAAGGAAACGCCTTACTACACATACAATCACAAACACTGGGATCAAATCATTGGCATTATGTTGGAGCGTCGTACGATCATAAGAAGAATGAATTAAGTCTGTGGGTAAATGGAACATTAGCTGGACAAAAGAAATTTGCCCATGCCAGGCCTCGTGCTACTGGATATAGGGCCGTCAGAATGGGCGCCATATCCCTCAAAAGGTGGAAAGAGACCCTCAAATTTAACGGGCGAATTACCTCCATGCAGGTTTATAACTTCTCTTTGACTGAACAACAGATCGAGGCCGTGAAATACCTTTCAGGTCGAGGTAAGAATATAAGTTGTAAAGTTAGGGTATGTTAACGAACTTAATTACCACATTTAATTAAAACTCCAACCTATTCTACCTCTTGATTTTGAAAGCCAAAGTGAACAATAGTTTTGTTTGCATGACCATATTCAAGAAAAAATAAATAAATAACGGTAATACTGTGTGGAAGCTATTCAAGTCTTTCAATATTTATTCTTCTGGTATATGAAAGCAACAGCAATACATGGAAAAAATAAATTGGGCGCTATTTACAAAAGTAACTGAGATACCACGCGTGCTCTCATTGGTCGATAGGTGTGTTTACACCTATGAGAGAATGTAAACACGGCTGTGACATTTTAGCTTCTTAGTGTTTTTTCCATGTTTACATAAACCGTTCTTAACACTTGAGGTTTTAGAGAAATCTCGAGCGTTATGCTAGCCCTCGACTGCCACTCGAGTTTGCATAACTGTCTGAAATTCTCAGAACCACCGCCCCCCACCCCCAGCCCCGTCGTCTGCTCAATTGCTAGAAAGGAAACCGTATTTCTAACTAAATGAAATTGTACATGGACGCACTGGATTTAAACCTGTGTATCAACTGATTCTAATTAGTTTCACGAGGGTCAAAAAGTTTGAGTTTTATTGCTTGAATACTTTTGAAGTTGAAAATATTTTAACCAGCACAGATAATTTTAATGTTGCTCAGGATTTCTGATTGGATTGCAAGAGGAAATCATTGTCAGATTATACATGTTACACGTCCAACATGGCACGTCAAACTCTCGTTTCCATATCATTTCGGTGGTCTCAATCTCTAGTAGTAATCGGCTAGTTTCGAAATGAGCTTACCTGCATTGTTTATATCTAGTTCTGTTTTATTTTGGTAATGGAATTTTACATTCACGTACAGAAACCGCAACGGCGGCATCGTTGCCTTGTTTATCATTAGGGACGACATCAGTAGCGGCAGCGTCAACGTCATTAAAAAAGACAACATCACCGTTACCACTGTTACCAACAACATCGCCCATAATATCACCAGAAGAACTAGTAAGCATTGTGAGGCTGTTAGTAGAAATTGGCTCTTTGTCTGCTGCTAGTCAACTTCTCCAAAGTGTGAAGACGCTATTTAATTATGCATAGTGTGCAGTACATCAGCTAGGTTTTAAAATTAACTGCGAAAAATTACCTTTAGAACTACTGTAAGATGTAAGATGTAACATGTAAGATGTAACATGTAACACGTAAGAAAATATATTACTCAAAGTTTTTTCTTTGCATGTAATTAGCCGTTTGAAGGCCGATGATATCTATATACCTTCTACCTTGTTTGTAAATGTAATCAACTTTGACACATCATGAAGATAACTTTTACTTTCTTTATCCTAGACAAGGCAATTCATTTCCAAATTGATCAAAACTGATTTCCGACAAGAGACTTCCTTACAGGTACCCGCTTTGTTTACTACCTTAATATTCATCAGACTCCCTGAAAAAAGACGTACCTCTATGTAATAATTATTCAATATTATTAATGAAAACTCTAACAAAATTCACAAATCTGATTGGTTATTAACAAGCCCTATTTTAGCCCAAATATGGCAGTGTACGTCATGCTTTAACTGGACAGTGTCATTTGCCAGTGTACGTTATGCTTGTAATTTAACATTATGCGCCATTTTGCACGCACTCCTTGGACAGATGTACTTACAATTCTTGCCCATGTGCATTTTGGCCAAAACACACTCAACCGCATTTTGAGGTATGAGGTATAATCATGAGGTGTAGCTGATGACTGTGCTCATCAAATCTTGTCAGTTTTGATAAACTGGTAACAAGGCTTCATGCCGCCCAGTTATGTCTGTTATCTCACTGGGTAATCTCTGTAATCACACTGTGATTACTCACTGTGATTGCTGTTGCTATGGTAATTCTCACTGCTACGCGGTCTTCAGCGGTAGTCCGATGTTAGTCACTCCCATGATTACAGACCGAATTGGATTTCACTCAGTCCAGATACCCTTATTAACTATACGTAGCTCTCTGACGATATGAACCAATTAAAAAGAATGCCATAATGTGCTTGTGTATTTGCAGAAGGCCAGCAGCTTGTTCGAAAACCTCACCAAGCAATACAAAAATAAAATTGGCGACCATGAAGAGCAACTGGCTGCAACAGCAGGAAACGGACTACGAAGGGAACTTATCTTTCAGGCGGCAGTTGCCTTTGAGGAATTTGTCAAACGCTATGGCTATTACCACCTCAGTACATCAAAGCCTGACATAAATAATACTAACAGCAAGCTTTGTGAGTAGAAACTATGTAGCCTGCTTTTGCAGTGTGTTTGAGTCGTGCAACAAAATGTTCCATGAAAGCCATAGTTTTTTTTTTTTTAAATAATTTTAAAATTCTCTCAGGTTACTCCTTCATTTAAGTGTTATTATGTCGTATACTAGGGTTGGTACAACTTCACTGTCGGAACTGTTACGCAGTCAAACTAACATATACAAGTAGTGCGTATTATTCTCGTTCGATAACATAACGCCCGGTAGAAATTGTCCGCTGTATTATAGCAAGTGGTACAACCACTTACTGGATGGAATTTCCATTTTCTTTTCTTCTCGTTCCACAGTTCTGCGTATTCATCGAGTTTTCCACCAAAACGCAAGCGATTTTCAACTCCAGAAAAAAAGAAGACAAAACACCATCAAAGTTCCGTCACTAAATTTCGACAACAATGGTTTGTGTAAACAAAATGTGTGTTTCAAAATTACAGTAATTTTTAAATGTATCTAATCATGTTCTCTGATTCTAAAATACAGACTATGTTTTGATTGATAAACCACAATCGACTTTTGTTCTCACTATGTAATATTGTACCATATTGACATATTATTAGCCATATGGCTTGCTCCTACTCTGATCAAGTGCCAGATAATTGAACCTATAAATACCATTCATATACTGAGTCATGACAAGTCATAACTATAGTCTAGGAATCTAATCCAATCTGAGTTCAATCTAGGGTCGTTGCTAGTTGGTATCTTATACAAGGATCTCCATGAACTACTTATAACAAATCACCTCATCAAAGATGAAAGTGAAAACATCAGGTAAGTTAACAAAACCTGGATTCGACATTGCAAAATAATTTTGTTATTGCGTTCGCTGTTTTTCAATGCAGGTCCTTTTGTCTGATAATGCACGTCGCAGCTGGGATTTGTATGATGGGGAAAATGAATTTTGCATTTCCAGGGTATTTACTTACTTTCCCAATTAAACGGCCCCAAGGTTTATTGACTCTTTATTTCAAAGTGTGTGGGAGGCGCGGTGCAGGGCACATGGTTAGTGCGCTCGTCTCCGAGTCGAGCGGTCCGGGATGGGGACATAGCGTTGTGTTCTTAGGCAAGACAACTCAATAGGTTTAGTAGGAACGGCGCGAGTTTCGGCTTTTCAGCAGTACCAAGACCTAGTAGCAACTAAGCTTATTCGTTTATCCACATTCTATTTAGGCGAATCAACACAGTGATAATGGCCACTACAATGTATCCCAAGCCGCAACAGTTGAAGCAAAATGTTATTCTAAAGTTCAGAAACCTCAAGGTAACAAAAAGGTCAAATTTGGTTTGTCTGTTTTTATTCGGTTTAAACATGAATAAATCTGTTTTCAGGCCTTCAATGGAAAGAGACAATGTGTTTTTTGGAGGAGCGTGAGCAAAAACAAGTAAGCTTCCAACTCTATTTATGTTACAAAATAACTGAAATACTATGCGCGCTCTGTTTGGGCAATACAGTTGCCAGACCTATATTTTATTGTACCGTGCTTTTTACCTATTGTACACTGCTTTCATTCTTTTAGTCGGTGTGATAGGTTTGTAACATCATCTCATGAATTTTGACGAGAATAAGAAACTTGATCAAATACAATAAAATTTGATTTTCCTCTCTTTGACAAACGTTTTCCATAGTTATTCCATAAAAGCAATAGACCACTCTCTCTGTGCCTTTACCGAAAAGTTTGTAAATCACCAGCCGTTAGGCTAGGCGTTAGCGGGCAACATCCCGCGTAGTTTATTGCGCCGGTGAACCCGTAGAAAGAGTGGACTATTACTCAATTCTACTGTACTTTATAGACAATTACTAAATGCTGCTTTTCGTTTTGGTATCCTTGAGGAGTTTCTACTCTGAAGTAATTGCGTCAGAAGGAGGTATATCAACGCGGGCTCAGCAGCCAATTTACAGTCGATTGACTTTATTCCCTGACCTAATCAGGGACAGAGCAGTTAAAAAGCTGTTCTATACATGTCGTCTGTTTCAAAGAAGAAAATTATCCCGTTTCAGTTCAGACGGGTGGTCAGGGAAAGGATGTCATGTTGTGAGTTTAAAGAGCAGCTCTGGACAAACAGAATGCAGCTGTAATCATATGACTCACTTCGCTGTTTTATTCGACTACGGGGATGACTTTAAGGTAATATTTTATAGAAATTACTAGGACGTTTTCACAATTATGTTATTTGTCTATGTGTGATAATGATGATGTCAAATTATTAACGCTTACACTGTATGTTTTTTTTTTTTTTTCTGCCGCCAATTTGTGAAACAGGTAACAAAAAAAGACGATAAGGTATTGGAGATTCTCACATACGTGGGATTAACTCTCTCTATTACTGGAGTAATTCTCACCGTTATTACTTATCTTCTACTCACGTAAGTAAGCTTAGTCTTTTATTAAAATCAACAAATAAATTGTTACAATATTTAGAGAGGAAGCCACGTCGACCTTAGCCGGTTTTTATGCGAATCCTCTATCCTGGTCGAATTGGAATTCGGAATGTTGGGTCTTGAGGACGGAGGAAAAACGGAGTACCCTGAGAAAAACCCTCGGAGTAAGGCGAGAACCAACAACAAACTCAACCCGCGCATGGCATCAGACCGGAATTAAACCCGGGCCACATTGGTGGGAGGCGAGCGCTCTCACCACTGCGCCATCCCTCCTCCCCTTTCTGTAAGTTTTCAGGTATAGATTATTATAGACTCGCCACACAAGAGTTCCATAGTTAAGGTGTCGAGTGTGTGTCTTTGGCAGTGTTTTTGTTTTGTTATTATCAGTCCTTATATTTTGTTGCATGACTATGACTTTGGACAGCGATGTTCATCAGCCTCTATCTCAAATAAGAATGAGTCTTGCTGGGTCTCTCGGGTCTGGACAAATAATCTTCTTTGCCGGTATTGATGCCACTGATAACGAGGTAAGAGACCTCTCGAGGTTCAATGAGAACCTCCACATTAAGTAATCATCACCTTTCGTTGTAACGTAATCACAGGACTGCAGGGAATCCCATGCAAGTGTTCCATAAATGAGACACACTCGTGAAGCTCTATTAAGTTCCTTCTTGCGCCTCACCTTAATTTTCACCCTGTCTCACACAGTCAAAATGGTCAAAGGAGCTCAGTCACGGCATTTTGAGTTATTTTAACTACGTGCAAAATTACCTTTATATAGACTGAAGGAAACCTGAAAATAGTAGTTTAATGAGATAGAAAACCACTAATGAGAACACAACAAACCATAAAGGAACAAGGGTGGTTAAGGATGGAGTAGATTTACAAGAAAAACAACAAACAAAGAACTTAAAAAATTTAGGCCAGACTTTTCAAGACGCGCAAAACCATTACGTAGCTCGTTTAAATAGTGCATCCACAACTGACCGGAAATAAGCTTTGCTGTTATATATTTCATATTTTTTATGAATCTCGTTAAAAATTCTTTTAGATTCTACTAATGCAAAATATACTACGACTGATGGTCAGAGAAAAATCATGAAAGACACCTCAGAGTTCCCTACAAAACATGGAAAACCCGACTGTGATCTACATGTATGAGAAGATGGCCGCGTAGCTTAAATGGGGGGAGAGGGAAAACTTTTCTGGGGAAGTGACAACTTAATTACACATGCATTTTGTGCTTTACAGGCTGTCTGTGTCGCAGTAGCGGCCCTTATGCAGTATTTTCTGATGGCAGCATTCTGTTGGATGCTCGTCGAGGGAATCTACCTTTACTTGTATGTTGTCAAAGTTTATAACATCAACAACAAGATGACCATCTATCATGTATTGTCATGGGGTATGTTGTGTACGATTTTCATTTGCCATTATTGTTGGGAACTAGTGCCCAGCTGCATTTAGTTCTAGCTGTATATTCTAGACACATCTCCCTGTTTCACTGCAGGTTTCCCCGCTGTCATGGTCGCCATTTCGCTGAGCGTTGCTGCAGGAAAAGGTGGAATCCAGACTTTTGTCAGTGACAAATAGTAAGAACTTATCTCTGTTTTTGTGATTATTTCCTCTTTTTTCCTCTCTTTAATCCATTTATCCGCCATAATCGGAATTTCATGAATCAATCCTGAATCCGCCATTTTAGGGTAACTGTTTGTAGCATTTTTGCAGTTGTTCACTTTATATTTCTTTTTTCGTCTGCCTGTTAGCTGCTGGATGTCTTCAGATAACCATCTGATCTGGATATTCGTCGCATTTGTAGCGTTGATCGAAGTTGTAAGTAAGAAGCCTATCCTGAAAGTACTATTTTGATTTCAATGTTAAAATTTTCGGTTTTGCGATTTTCCCCACCTCCGGGGAAGAGGTGGGGGTAGCGTTTGATGCAAACGACGGAAAAAGATTCAGTCGTTTCCTCCTTCAGTAAATATATTAATATATTAAAATTGATTTGAATTTGCCTAACAAAGACACAGTACCCCCTTGTATATTTGTTTTGTAATATACTGTATTGCAATATACTACTGTACTTGGTTCAGCACTTCACCTTTTTGTGTTTAAGCCTTCGTTATTAAACTGCAATGGTATGTATGAGAACATTCCGCTCAGTCAAGACAAAAGTTTATCAGGAAATATCCACTACAAAGATATTTGCCTCATTAAACGAAGTACACGTTATTGAAGTTTCATTCACGACAAACCAGAGGCTGTTTCATAAGAAGCATTAAGGACATTTCCAATTGTTTGTTTGTTTGTTTGTTTGTTTGTTTGTTTATTCTCAAGCTTAACTTGCTGTTACTCGCGAGAGTCATCAAGGAAATGACCACAATGCAACCATCAAGAGAAAATCATATTGAGCAAATACGGTAGGAATTCGCTAATTTGAGAACGGGAAGAAAAATCTGGAGCCAAACTCATCACGCAGTCACGTGTGGACCATAATTGGAAGGCAAGACGAGAAGCCATATTGTCCATTTAAATGGCGGTTCCACAACAAACTGCGAGATGACTACTCGCCCCAGATTTTATCTCGTGGCCAAAGAATAAAAACATGTAGAGTTTATCTCAGTGAAACCGTGCCGACGAGATGTAGATATACCTTGAGTCACGCTCTTCACACAAGCCATGTGTAATATTGCCGTTTGATGACCTTTTCCCAACACTGTTGTTTCTTATCTTGCAGGCTTAGTATCAAAGCATGCGTGGTGTTTATTCCCCTGCTGGGGATCACGTGGTTGTTTGGTCTTCTGGCTCCGTTGCACACAGCTTTTGTCTACATTTTTACAATTCTCAACTCCATTCAGGTTTTTATTTTATTTTGCTTCTTATGTTGTTTCAGACATAAATTATCGCAAACGTCAGAGAATTTGATTACACTTTAAAGCTATTTTCCATTAAGATAGCGACGATGGAAAAAGGCAAGCAACGTGAGACCAATTTAAAACCCCATCCAAACTGAGAAAAATATTTTGTACCTTTACATTAATATTTTATATTTATGTTTTACATAGCAAGGCACGTTTCAATTGTTTTCTATAATTCGTTTTTACAGGGATTCTTGATTTTTCTCCTACACTGTGTGAGAAGCAATCAGGTAAGAGCAGCCTAATAACAATTAGTGAATCAATTGCTGGTTTTCATTGTCGCGCCACGAAAAAGTTTTGAAATGTTATAGAAGATTAATACGTAATTAACTTCTCCGATCCGAGTCTCAGGTCTTTGAGATATTTTATCGTCAAATTATCCGTCATAAAATTTCACTCAAATTTATAGAGCTTATTATGAATACTCCATATTTGTGTCCCTCGAATCGATGGTACAAATATGGAGGTCACTTCATCTTAATGAAGCGTTAGATATTCTTTTCAACGCATGTGACAGCCCTCTCGCGGTCTTCTTGATGCCGTGTGGTGCAAAGAACTGAATTTTTTAAAAAATAAGAAAGCCATAACTTGTGAGGAAATCTACATTACGGATGTTGTATAGGCAGGTAATTTAAAAACTCTGGGTCGGGGAATTCTTGTTTTTAGAATCCGATGGCGTCATATGAAAATTATCAAACATTTTTACTTACGTTGCCATCTGTAATTTGATTGGTCAGAATTTCGGAGATGGCCTGTGAGTTGCCCTGTGTTTGTTTTATTTGAGAGGGGACGGGTGGGGGAGTGGCAAAGTGGTTCAGCTATGTTTTAATTTGGAACAAATATTCCACTCATCAGTCGCAGATCAGACTTGCCGTTTCATATTTTACTTCTTCCTCTTCTTCTTCTTCTTCTTCTTCTTCTTCTTCTTCTTCTTCTTCTTCTTCTTCTTCTTCTTCTTCTTCTTCTTCTTCTTTTCTCTTAAATCTTCTATTGTACTTTATCTTCAGATTAGAGAGCGGTTCAAAAGAAAGATAAATGCGATTTTTCCAGCTGCAAACAATGAAAAACCTGCCAAGGAAAAGTCACGGGTTAATCAATGCGATGTCGGCGTTGTGAGAGAAATTGAGGTGAAGCCATGCGACAACAACCGCAAGCTCTGTACCGACAGTATATTTGAACTGAAGTAGCGCCGATAGATTAAAACTTTATTTGTACGTTACCTGCTTCTCTGGTATCCTTAAGTCACTTTAAGAATCAGATTTATCAAACATTAAGCGAGTTCAAACGTCCAGAAGTAATTTTATTGCGTTAAAGATATTTCAGAGGGTTGTCAGCTTTGAAGCTACGAGGCATTGATTAACTGATTAAATAGTTACGTGGCTGGCAACTATAGATTTACTATCACCTCTAAGACAAATAATTTGTTATGGTTCCTGAGGATTTGTTGCTGTTAGCTCCACTGCCAGTAATGTCTACCATCATATATGCATCTTAGTCTGTCATGCATGACGTAATCTTGTAAAGTACTCAAAGTACGATGGTTATTAAAAAAGCAAGAATTTGTGACAAATTACCATGGCGTCTCGTGTGTTTAGTTCATAACATCAATGAGTTTTCAACAGGGCCAAAAGCAAGACAGCCGTCCGTGGTTGCTACGTTAACATTCAAGCCTTTTTTATTATTATTTAGAGAATAACACCGTGTGGAATAATGTCGCAATACCATTTTCCATTGATTTGGCCTTGCCTCTCTCTCGTATTAAAACCTCCGACCGGATGTTCTCCGTTAGGTTTTGCTTTATGCTAGCTGCTTTTAATTGTGTCCGTTGATCTACTTCTATGTCGCCTTTACCTTTACCTTTAGCTAAAATCCTTTTGAAATATCTACAAATAGTGCCCTCGCGACGGCTTGTCTTATTTCTTGAATTAAATGGATAAGACTCCGTTTATTACGAACGTCTATTATGTTTATTCGATAGTTGTTGTCACCTTAAAACTGAATTACCCGTTTGATTATTTACCCATGCAGTCTGTACAACCGTCGCTTAATGTGAGCCACTATAGCAAGAGCATGTCGCGAATTATTCCCACAACTGGAATAATTATGATTATCATTATCATGTTTTTGAACAACAAAGAAACCCTAGGACGTCAAACGAGAGAAACGTCCTCCCCCGAAACACATTTCTTTGTTTTAATATGATTTTCAATATCTCTGACTTAATTTGATAACCAAGCAAATAAGCTGACCACAACATGCTCATTGTGTTAAAAATTTCACCACAAGAAAACGCTTTTGTCAGTTCTTGGTTTCCTCCATATCATATGCATTTTGTTTCGTGTTAAGTTATTTTACATTCATCATTAAATGTTGGTCGTAATATTTCAAACAGCACTTATTCACCGAATTCTGTTTATATAATATAGATGATGCTGTTCATCGCCAACAGTTTTGCTGTCATGTATTTGAATGGTTTTCATTGAGCTATTTTGACACACCGGCAGCTTATTTTCATCAATACAAGTGACTTTAAGGGGAACACTGATAAAGAAGTCGATATATAAATCAAATGAGGAATTCTAAAGTAACGTTTGTCAAGAATTTTAATGAAAGAATTCTTATCTTCTCTATGATGAAAAAGAAATGATTACAACCGACTTTGGCAATGAAGTCTGTATCGTAGTTTAATGGCAAAGCATCTGTCTAGTATACTGTTTTTGACGCCCGCGTACTGGTTCAATTGCAAATGTTGTCATGGCAGTGGAACAATATGACAATCTTCTGTCATGCGAGTTGAGTTAATCAGTAAGAAATAATATTCATGCAAGCTGTTCTTCAAAAACCATGATCTTTCGCACGGCCATCCATAAGGACTTAGCAAATCGTAAATACTATCGGTGGTGCTTGACAAAGTTCTGGAATCAAAAATCTCGCCGTACGTTGGTTTGGCTAATTGCGAAGTAGCAAGGGACGCATTAGGATCGCGAGGAACAGTTTCAGACAGATGGCAGTCAGAACTCTTTTTATAATCGTCTTGTTTGGTGAGTATAAACTTGATCTTTTATTGCTGATAATCGTATCTTTAATGTGAAACGCGCAACATCCGATGACTTCTTGGCGTCAGTTTTGTGTCGACGTTTTGGTAGCTGTAAAGTCTACAAGTTTGGAAGAACTGATCCAGTGAAACTGGCAGTTTGCACCACACTGTGTTAAATTATTCGGCTATCGAACCATATCTGCATGCGAATCAATCTTGCCTTATATTAATAATATCTCTTTAAGTTAAAAAAAAAAAAAAAGACTTTAAAAGTCTTAAGTCCGTGCTCAACTTTGTCATGAAAGTTCAATATATTTTTAATGGTTTTAGTTTTTGTTCGGCAGAAATTTTTTGAGTAATTCATGCAAAAGGTTAGCCTCAAGAAACATAATTTCAAATCCAACTTCGCAGTAGTTATGATGTAAAAATTAAACGGACTGAAAATTGATATATAACTTTTATAGATAATTAATTTGATGGAGGCAGGATATGAGAACATTTCTTTCCCAATTTTGCGCAATAAAACATCCAACGAGCGGAAGTTATAAGAGAGACGGTGTTATGACAGGTGGGTTTTTACTAGCTTCCCTAACTCACGATTTTCTCGCTGGAGGGCGAAAAGGTTGGGAATAGTTGCGAAGCTCAGGTGGATTTCCACCAGCTAAAGAGGACAGATTTCTTTAAAGAAAGTAAAAGTAACAAAATATACGGCCTGACCCCTGGTTGTACAGCTTGTATACGTCAGTACAGAAAGCCATTTAAAGTCATGATCACCGTTACGTATGGCGGGTTGCGTTGTCATTCGTGGCTGGTTAACAACCATGAAGAGCGACGTATACTAGGTTTCTGATCGACAGTTCTTCACGCGAAAACGCTTCACCACGAAAAGATTCAGAAAACTACGTCCATATAATGACCTGCGTTGTGGGCGTAAACGGGGGAGGGGTAGGAAGGTAAAAAGCGCAAGGAAGAAGAGGAAGCAGCGCCTGCTGTAAGAACCCGGCTTTTCGCATTACGCCTACCAATTTCCGTGTAATCCGATTCCATCAACTGTCAATTACTTACTGTCAACAGGTTCACCAATACGCTTCTCGGCATGACTGACTTTCGTTGGAAATTTAGTTAATTGGGATTTGAGTATACGCGCAACCGCTTGACTAGTCGCAACAATTTGTTGAAGCAAAATATTCTTAGCTAGTAATAGGTGAACTGAGACACTAGCCTTCGTGAAAAAAATGAAATTATTTGTTTATTCCAGGATCTTGTGAGGGGCTATTATTTAAATATGAAAGAAATGATTTTTTTTTTTTCTGATTTTTTTTTTTTTCTGGAAGAACTTTCGTCTGGCAATGATATGACCCTGGGAATAATTATGTTAATGTACTGATATCTTCATGTAGGAAATAGACTCACAATAATAGACCTATTTTCAGGCTCACCTAGTTAAGCTTACCTTTCTTAAATCTTATCTCAACTTAAAACAATTGCGTTCAGTTCTCGCTCATACATGTTGGCCCAACAATTAACCACGCTGAAAGTGCCGTTACATGCATATCAATTGAGCGATTGATTCTACGACCCCTACCTCGTTAAAATTCCTTTCATTCCGTGAAATAATTCAGTTCTCTTTTTTATCATCTCATATACTTCAGGGAGCAAAAATGGAGGTAGGGTTTCTGCCTTTTCTATTGCTGGTTTTCACTTTAATGTCATCAAAAATTAAGATAGTTACCATTTAAAATATTAGGACCAAAATCTCATAGATGATTAATATACAGTCAAACCTCTATCAAGTGGACCCCATATTAAGCGGACACCCTCTATTAAGCGGACAGCAGTGCAAGTCCCATTTTTCTTTTCCCACATTTATCGTAAAAAATACCTATATTCAACGGGCACCTCTATTAAGAGGACGAGGACATCTTAACCTTGACTTTTATGGTCATTTCTATTGTTAGAAACCTGTATCAAACGCACACTGTAAAAAGAATGCATGATTTTTTTTGTCCACGTTTTAGTAAATCGGTCATTTAAGTTTGCCAACAAACTGAGCTGTCACAGAAATGCAATATTTTGTTATTCGGGAACCTGTTTTCAGCGGACACCCTGTATTAAGCGGACACTAGCAAGAGTCCCAAGGCTGCCCACTTAATACAGGTTTAACTGTATAAACAGCCTGGCCAAGATCTATATTTATTCCATTATTCAAGAAAAGTTTTCACCCAAATTTATGAGCTTTGTATTGGGGACGCCGTGTTGGTGTCTCTTGGAAGGGCATCGGTATGGCGGTCGTGAAGTAACAGAAACATTTGTTAATACATACTCAAATTCTTTTTGATCTTAAAGACCACAGTGTTCCAGAACCATGGCTATTTATCCTCTGAACGGCGATTATACAACAAAGGAAAAATACGGTCGACAACCTCCGGGTAACTCTGGTAACAATGTGTCTCTAGCAGATGGACCAGATGGTAAGGCCAATGGCTCTTATCAGTTCCACGGAACAGAAGACAGCTACATTGAATTTCCCAACAATGCGGGAACTTTGGACGCCCGACACTCCATCACAATGTTATGTTGGGTGTATATCTCAAAGTCTTCAACTTTTTCAGGTCCTCTGTTCATTTACTACAATAAAACTAATGGTGATAAGTTTTTTGGTATGGCTATTAGAAACGCCAAGCTGGCCTGGTATTTCAAAGGAAACGCCTTACCAGACATACGATCAGAAACACTGGGATCAAATCATTGGCATTATGTTGGAGGGTCGTACGATCATAAGAAGAATGAAGTAAGTCTGTGGGTAAATGGAACAATAGTCGCGCAAACGAAATTTAACGCTCACTGGAGTCTGGATACTGGATATAGGGCCGTAAGAATGGGCGCCATATTCCTCAAAAGTTGGCAAAAGACCCTCAAATTTAAGGGGCGAATTACCGCCATGCAGGTTTACAACTTCTCTTTGACTGAACAACAGATCGAGGCCGTGAAATACATTTCAGGTCGAGGTAAGAATATAACTTGTAAAGTTAGTGTATGTTAACAAACTTAATTACCACATTCAATTGAAAATCTTATTCTACCTATTGCTTTAATAGCCAAAGTGACCAATAGATATGTTGGCATGACCATATTCAAGAAAAAAATATTAAACGGCAATACTGTGTAGAAGTTATTCAAGTCTTTTAATATTTTTTTCTTCGGATATATAAAAGTAACAACAATACATGGAAAAAAAATAAATTGGTTGCTCTTTACAAAAATAACTGAGGTACCACGCGTGCTCCCATTGGTCGATAGGTGTGTTTACATCTATCAGAGATGAGAGTATGTAAACACGATTGTGACATTTTAGATTCTTAGTGCTTTTTCCGTGTCTACATAAACCGTTCTTAACACATGGAGTTTTAGAGAAATCTCGAAAGTTAAGCTAACCCTCGACTGCGACTCGACTTTGCATCACTGTCTGAAATTCTCAGAACCACCATCCCCACCCCAGCCCCGTCGTGTTTAGATGCGGCTATGTAAACACGGAAAAACGTGCTCTATTGCTTAAAAGGAAACCGTGTTTGTAACTTAATTGAAACTGTACATGGTTTTACCGGATTTAAACCCGTATATCACCTGATTCTAACTAGTTTCACGAGAGACAAAAAGTCTGAGATTTATTGCTTGAATACTTTTGAAAAGTCGGGCAAAAAAAACATTGCCACTGGCAGGACTCGTGCCACGGATATAGGGCCGTAAGAATGGGCGCCGTATTCCTCAGAAGTTGGAACAGGCTCCTCGCATTTAAGGGGCGAATTTTCGCCATGCAGGTTTATAACGTCTCTTTGACTAAGCAACAGATCGAGACCGTGAAATACGTTTCAGGTCAAGGTAGGAATATAAGTTGTAAATTATTCTTAATCACCAGCTTTATCAAATCTAGTAACAACAAGCACGGCAGCAACGATGCTAACCGAAGCAACTGCAACATCTTTGCCAATGGCAACATCATCTTTACCACTGTCAGTAACAACATCACCCATGCTATCACCAGAAGAGCCAGAAGAGCTAGTAAGTATTGTGAAGCTGTTAGTGAAAAAGTTGTCCGTCGTCAGTCAACTTCTTGATAGAGTCGAGAAGTTATCTAAAGTATGCACAATTTTCTGCACAAGAACATGAGGTCGTCAGCTAGTTAACCCAATAACTGTGAGAATTAAATTTTAGAATTAATGTTCTTATCCGTTTTACATTAAAAAGGAATTCGAAATGAAAATTATTTAAAGGTTACGTTTTACCTACGATAGTCGTTTGAAATGCCGGAGATATTTCCTTCTGCTTTTTGCTTAAGTAAAACCAACCTAGACTTTTCATGAAGACAACTTTTACTTTTTTTTTTTCCTAGACGAGACAATTCCTTTTG
>NC_138152.1:6389645-6447145 GCF_964199315.1 Orbicella franksi
ACTTATTGTTTATACCCCTATACATATGGGTTATTGACCCAAGCGTGAGGTCAAGGTGACTGGATCTAGGTTCAGTTCTCTTTTGCGAGTTTAAAGTCGCAAAAAAGAGCGAGGCCAATATCCAGCCAACTTGACCGAACAACCTCGGTCAATAAAGGATTTATTATACGATAATTATGGCTTTCGGGGAAATTATTCCTGCGGAATACAGCGGGTAGTCACGAGCGGGCAAGACAGCGCCATCTTGCCCGCCTGGCCATGGGTAGCCAATCACCGCGTAGTATTTGGTTCATCTTGCCCGCTCACGAAGCAAGCCATTTAACAAAATCACCTTACCCATAACCATTTCCAGACTAACCGGGTTGGCCATGACGATAAGGCTAAAACGATGCCATTGAGGCTGAAAATTATAACTTGACGTGCTCAAAAACGCAATTCGTGAACTGCAGCGCAGTCAAGTGAAATAATCAGTGAAAAATTATCAACTCGTCAGTGTTAACGTTGTTTGTTTTCTGTCCCCTATCTCATTTATAAACGAGGTAACAAAGACAGATGAAAGGATCAGGAAAATCACTTACATAGGCTTGAGTTTCTCTATCACTGGAATAATTCTCACGATAGTGTCTTATGTTTATTTCACGTAAGTAATAAAATCACCTAATTTCAGTATAGATTTTTTTTTCTATTTAAACACTTCTCACACCGTTTACAGAGCTTACACTACTTACAATGCTTACACAACAGTACTACACTACTAACATAACTTAAAAAGAGATGTACTACAAATATAAGACTGCGCCACTTATATACTTTACTTACACTATTTATATTATGGTAGCAATAGACCAATTTCGATATATTAAAATTCAGCCTAACACAGTAGACCTCAGAACGAGGCTCTGGGGAATAAACCCCACAAACTCTGTATTTATTCCCCAGAGCCTCGTACTGAGGTCTATTGTTTTAGGCTGAATTTTAATATATCGAAACTGGCCTATTATCATTATGTTTTATTATGCAATAAAATTAACAGCTACGAACAAGACTACGGCTGGCTTAAGGTTACAGTACACCTTCAGGTCGGCAATTTTCTTCAAATTTGGATTTTTGGGCTAAAGTAGTGGTTGAAGAATAATCTCTAATTTCTGAAAAAAAAGTTTGAAAAAGACTAAATATTGGCGGAGAAATGGCGGTTTTACGTTTACGCCGGAAGTAAAAGTTTACCTCTTGATTGACAGCCCTATGGCGCGTAAGCAATCAACCGAGACGATTTTCGCGGAAATTACCTGTACGGATTTCACGATATTGACTCCTCAGTTGATCAGCATTGTCGTTCTGACTACCAAGCATTTTTGGTATTAGGTTTAATTCTATTAAGTTATAAGTAAACATAGACCACGTTAAAAACATGGACCAGTTCGAAAAAGCGGAAACAGCGAAGAACGAATGAAAATACATCAATGAGTGAAGAAGTGGAAGTTCGCCACGCGGATGAACTTAGCTATCGTATAAGGCGGGCAAAAAAATCGAGGTAAGAGAAAAGAAAGGTTCTGTAAAAATTTGGGAACTTGACAGCAATAACAGGGATGCTGATAGAGATGAATTCAATATCGACGAATCGTTGGACTCATTGAGACCCATTGAAATATTATTCATGCACAGTTGACCACGCACAGTTGCTCCGCTGCACTTTCTTTTATTTGTTTTCATTGCCCAGCCACTTTAGCGTGGCTATCCTTTTTCGTCTTCCCCATTTTGCCAGAGTAATCAGCTTCAAGAAAAACCGAGCTACAGCTCCACCTTCGGCGCCATGAACGCATTGCGAAACAGAAGGGTCTTTTGGAGATTCGCGCAAAAATTTCACCAGGAGGTTAACGGTGGTAAACTTTCCCTGCACTGATTGGCTCAGTTATCTGAGAACCCAGTTGAGGGCGTTGGTGGGCGGCGTTTGTTTGCGAGGCAGAAGATTTTTCTGAGCGCTGTTTTCTGGAATAAACTTTTTTGTCGAAGCAGACACTTTAAAGAGTTATAACTCAAAAGGAATTTGTTCAGTTGCCCTCAAATTTGAACAGTAGCTAGTTTAACATATAAACTACAAAAACGTGTCTGCGAATTATTAATTTCGAAATAGCTTTTCTTCGAGAACGATTTGTGTACTCTCAATCTATATTTTTTCAGTCCTATTTCGAAAATGTTCTGTAACTTTTTACTGCAATTGAATATGGCAAAACGCAGACACGTTTTTTAAGCGTTTTGGGCCCTGAAACCGAGGAAAGAATGAAATTGCGAAAAACAAAATTCGCCTTGACTTGTAGCTTTCGAAAAGTGATTCGGGCGCTCCATCTAATGCCCGTGAAAAATTCGACAATTCATTTCATTTCAAAATTCTTAGTATAGTTTGATAGCCAGCTCTATAAGCTTTAATTTGATATAGAAGTTTAGGTATCTACTGCTTAAACTGCACGCGCTACATCGCTTGCACGCGAGACACCCCTAAAGGTGTACGGTAACCTTAAAGAAAAGAGTTACAATAAGAAAGAGTGAAAAGAAAAGGACGAAGCGGAGTGAAACTAAATTTTATAGATGCTGATAATGAATTTTTGATTTTTGGTGAGACAGTTTTTCGACATTTTACGACATAGTTAAATAACTAATTACAGAAACTGAATTAACATTTTATTTTTATGAAATAAAGTGTGTAAACCCCTGGCGTAAGGCCCAAGTTGTCTCCAAGTCTTCAAGAAACGTTGGATTTACGTACCATTTTATTTCATTTCTTTTTTTGATATTATATTTTGTTCTTTCATTTAATATATTTTCTTTTACTATTTTTACCAGCGATGTTCATCAGCCTTACTCTCAAATGAGAATGAGTCTTCATGGATCTCTCGGAGCAGGACAAGTAATCTTTCTTGCCGGAATTTATGCCACAGGAAACACGGTGAGGGGTTTTTCGAGACTTGCTGAATCTATTTGTTGTGGCTTTTGCACGGTGTTGTACAACAGGCAAAGACAAAGTTTGCATACGAGCCAAGTGGCCCATGAGGCTAGAGCTTATCCCGGTTTCTGTAGCATAACGCGACTAGATTGCACCTCAGAGGGTTCTTCAAGTTTGTTTTGCCCGCGCGGGTATTCTGCTGGGACACGCACGCTTACGAGTTTCCAGTACCCCTTGTCAGACCCAATAGTTAAATGTGGTAACCATGACTGGCATAAAATCTAAATCCATTTCCAGCATTTAAACCTAATCAGAGCCGGCTTTAACTGATTTTTCACAATCGTGGGTGGGGATCTACCCTCTTCGGTAACTTAAAGAATATTTCAGGAATGATACTATGGTTCGTCCAAAAGTATTTACAGCGATATCCAAGCAGATGCCAGCTTGGATTCCTGGATTTTCAAAAAAGAGGCAAAAACCATTAAAATAAGTAAAAACCAATTACGATGGACAAGAAATGTAGAAACAACTGCATTAATGTAAAATTACGATAATAAAGACAAGAAGAAAATTCCAGTGATACAAACCGACGTTTCGGTGTATCTTGCGTCATTATTAAGGCTACATAAATAAAGATAAAAAGCTGTTTGTGAAGAGGCTAAGTTGAAGTGAATTTGCATAAAAGAGTGTCAAGCTAATTACATGAATACTTTAGTACGAAGAGAGTCAGACTGCACATTCAGTGCTGGTTTAAGATCTTGAATACACAGCATTTCATTGACAAGGCAGTCGAATTTGTTCGCGTGCTAAGAAATTGGTCAGAAAAGCAGTTTTATGTTCTTTGGAATAATGTTTGTAAATAGATGACGCCTTTTGACGTTGTCCCTCGACGCGCGTGTGAAGGTGGCCCTTTGTGTACCCGACATAACCTGCATGACACAGGTCACACTTGAATAAATAAACAACGCATTGCTGGGTTACGATGTTAGGCTTGGGCTCACGCAGGCTTAGATCTTGTTTAAGCTTCGGCTATTATACGAACAAACCGATGGAGTAGCTATGGGGTCTCTTCATGCAGGTTATGTCGGGTACACAAAGGGCCACCTTCACGCGCGCGTTGAGGGACACCGTCAAAAGGCGTCATCTATTTACAAGCATTATTCCAAAGAACAAAACACAGCTGTTCCGACCAATTTCTTCACACGCTTCAATGTAATCAAGAAATGCACGAACAAATTTGACTGCCTTGTCAGTGAAATGCTGTGTATTCAAGATCTTAAACCAGGACTGAATGTGCAGTCTGACTCTCTTCGTGCTAAAGTATTCATGTAATTAGCTTGGCACTCTTTTAAGCAAATTCGCTTCAACTTAGCCTCTTCACAAACCGCTTTTTATCTTTAAGTATGTAACCTTAATAATGACACAAGATCACCGAAACGTCGGTTTCTATCACTTATATTTCTTGTCTCGTGTCTTTCCAAATCGTTTCTTATATAAAAAAAAAATTCCAAGTCTTTAAAAAGCACGCCATTCAAGAAAAGGTTGACATTGAAAGATTAAGTTTCAAGCACTATGACATGTGATAAGAAATTGTTCCTACGTAAATTTCAACTAAAATTATATGGAGTAGGCCCTCCTATATTAAAGGTCAAAGGTGGACTTGAAGGTTTTCAAAACAAAAAATAATTACAAAGCCGTACGGGAAAGTCGCAAATTATCGATCTCTGGAGGCTCGCGCGAGATCCTCACTGGTACACACGTAGGGTCAAGGAAGCTATTCACATAAGACTTCACCCTAATAACATCAACAGGGATAGTAGAATTGAAATTCCTGAAGCATGGATACCCACGATCAAGAAACACAACAACAGGAGAACGGTACAACAGCGGACCACTGAGGGAACAGCTACTCGCCGGAACAATGGAACAATAGGAGGATCGAAATGCACCAATCGCAGCCGACCTTTGTGATATAAATGATACCGTGCAATCAGTCGACCTTATCGCTTGAAGAAGACTAGCAGTAAGCAGTCGAAACGTCGCGATCTACATCTCAAGTGACTACATCGTGAGACAAACGATAATACACTTAATTAAGTAGAGGCAATTTAATTTATAACCTCTGGTTAATGGTATCAAATTTAGATTAAAATTTCAAATAAGAGAAGAAAGAGTATAGAGACCAGTCTCTTAAAGAGGAGGTTGAAAACTCGGTCTCGTTAAGCGATTCCAGCGGCAAACGTTCATGTCGGCAGAGTAAATAAACTTCAAGACAAATGTGCATTTAATATGGAGAGGATCAAGCTTGTTAGAGCAGTTAACAGCTAAGCAGTAACTAATTTCCCTCGGTTCTTTACAGGGAGCTTGCGTTGCAGTAGCGGCCCTTATGCAGTATTTTCTAATGGCAGCTTTCTGTTGGACGCCCGTCGAGGGAATCTACCTTTACTTGCGTGTTGTCAAGGACAACATCAACAATAAGATGACCATCTATCATATCACGTCATGGTGTAGGTTATTGTGTAATCTTTTTTTTTTTTTTTTTTTTTTTTTTTTTTTTTTCTCACTTATTTGTTGTTACACCTGCTTAACACTGTCAATCGGTTGACATGATTCATGTTCAAGCTAGCATTTTTTCCTCATTTTCTTTTCCATTTTTATATCATTGCAGGTCTTCCTGCTGTTATGGTCGCAATTTCGCTGAGTATTGCTGCAGCAGGGAAAGATGGAATCCAGAGTTTTGTCAGTGACGAATAGTAAGATATGCATTTCTGTTCGGCTCTCATCCCGTTATCCATACTTGATTCATAAGGTTGCCATAATTTTTATTTCCTTTGTATTTAACAATTATTTCACGAGCGCCCATTGGACGTACATGATAGATAGCCGACGAGGAGCAGAAAGCCAAGTTGGTTATAATCATCTCTTATCCAACAAGCGCGAGTGGATTAAAACACCCCCTCCCCGCCCCCAATAAAAATGTAGAAAACTAAACTTAAATAAGAATAAAAACGCCGCAAAAAATAGCGCGTACCCTTACAATATTTGTAGACCATGGTGTAATGGCTCATATACCATGATGGCTAATTATAAAACAAATAAATAAAATAAACTACAATATTTAGAGAGGAAGCCACATCAGCCTTAGCTGGTTTTCATGCGAGCGCTCTATCCTGGTCGAATTGGAATTTGGAGATGTTGGTTTTTGTGGAGGGAAGAAAACCGGAGACCTAAGCTTGGAGAAAAACCCTCGGAGTAAGGCCAGAACCAACAGCAAACTAAACCCACATATGGCACCAGGCCAGAATCGAACCCGGGCCACATTGTTGGAAGCAAGCGCTCTCGCCACTGTACCATTCCTGCTCCATACCTGCTTCTAAGCCAATGAAAACTCCAATAATTCATTATCATCATCCAATGATCCAATTTTTAAGAGATTAATAGCTTCTCAGCCTTTTAACTACCATCATTTAGACACATTAGAGGTGTTTTTTTGTTGTTCGCTGTTCCTTAATGAATTGTTGATTTTGATTCAAGCTGCTGGATGACTTCAGATAACAATCTGATCTGGATATTTGTTGCATTTGTGGCGATGATCGATGTTGTAAGTAAATCTTATCTCGGGTTTATCTAAAAAAGACTGTCTTCTGTCTTAGGTTTCTCATAATCAAATAACTTCAATTGCAATAAATCGATCGATCAAGTTTTTGAAGTTGAGATAAAAAAAACGTAATCGTTTGTAAGGCTTTGAGCTCAGTTAGAGCTCGCGTACTATTCAAAGGCGAAGTAATATGCGTTTGTTCTCGGCCAAACAAATTTCTAGCTTTAAAAGGTAACTGTGCACCAGTAAAGTTGCTTTATTTACTTTTATTTTTTTCTTTCGCAGCTGAAAGCTCCCAGTCTTAGCTTTCAATTTTATCAAGTATTATAAACTTTCTTTATCTTTTATACCAAGGTTAACATATCGATGCTCGTGCGAGTAATTAAGAAAACGACCACAATCCAACCAACAGAAGAGACCCAAGTCAGCAGATACGGTAATTAATAATTTTCAACGAGTACGAAAAGTTCCTCCCAGCTCTCGAGCAGAGCCAATCGATCAATGTACTAATAGCCTGCTTGTGTGTCTTTTTGATTTAAAGGCGCCATTTATAAAAAGCAACTGAGAGTACTGATAACGTTGTCTCCTTGCAGACTTGACATCAAGGCATGCGCGGTGCTGATTCCTTTCCTGGGGGTCACGTGGTTGTTTGCTATCCTGTCGCCTCTGCACAAAGCTTTTGTTTACACTTTTACGATACTTTACTCCACTCAGGTAGGTTTCCTTAATCCTCATTTTAAAAATTTATTTATCATCACAGACGTTTAGGAGTTTTTTTACGGAAAGAATGAGAAAATTCAGTTATATACAGATATTTTTCCATGGTTTAAATTTTTGGTTTCCCGGAATACCTTATCATGCTATCTCTAGCTTATTATGATTAGTTTGATCCTTTACTTTCTTAATAACTGTTTGTTATGTGAGACAAGGAAAGACAAGAAAGTTAAAAAGTAAATATTCAACCCCCCCAAAAAATAAGAGCAAAAAAGCTGCCTTTTTTATCTTTATACAGATAAATATAGAGCTGACGACAAAATAATTTGATGTTCTATATAAAATTAATGCAACCGTTCCTTTCTCTAACAGGGATTCCTGATTTTTTTCTTTCACTGTGTGAGCAACATTCAGGTAAGAGTACCGACCTGCGAGCGGTCGATGAACTCCCTCGCCAGCATGTCGCAATGTTCGAGAAATAAAATTTTAAAATGTTGGGGATAACTCTATCCCATTCGCTTAATTTCACCGGAAAGCAAGTTAAGGAGCATATATACTCAATAAGCTCAAGAGTTTCTCAAGTTCCACGTACAGTTTAGTTTTATGTAAGGGTGTGATAACAGGTTTAGGTCTTATGCTATGATACTTCGAAATATCTATCTTTTGTTGTTGTCTCATTGTAGGCTGTCTGGTGCCTTTACCCTTTAGCCTACATTAGGAAAAACCTTCAAGAAAAGACTTATTACTCGCAGTTTTGCTTGACTTTGTACTATTGTTTCATCCTCAGATTACAGAGCGTATCAGAGCAAGGGTCAACGTTTTCAGGATTGGTCCAAGTGTAAATGCTGGAATCTCTCCTGACAAAACTCCAACAGTTTCGACATATACATAGACATAGCTAATTTTACTTGCCCCCACTTTAGATATCATGGTAACGATGCGTCCCATAGACTTGATAATTAAGCAGAGCCGTCCGCACACGCACAAGCTAGTTTACAGGTGCGACAAAATAACAAACTAAAATGTACATTTGAGAATTAATATCAAACTAAACTAAACATTAAAAAAAGAATAATAACAGTTTAATCGAAGTGATTTCGACATAGTGGTGGCCTTTTATGCAAAGATAGAGAAATTGAACAAAGGTAGCGACTAAAAGTGGCAATCTATTTGTAAATCTTCAGCTGCTATAGTATATTTCAACCCTGAGGATACAGATAAGACTCTTGTAAAAGAAGATTCTCCATTGGTAGTTTGTCCAACCGTAAGGCTATTCAGATAATAGCCTAGGTAAAAGCTCACAGCTGTTAACTTAACGTTTTGCCAACGGTTATTAAATTTAGTCATTTTCAATAGGAAATCTAACACATTCTAGGATCACTTTCAAGTTTGCTTAAACGAGACCCACTACGGCCAAGTCCATCGAAGAAGCCCGGGCAGTTTTGCAGGGTCTCTCGTTTTGTGCGTAGCCTGAATTTCACTTGTAACAAGAATCAGGTCAAAACAAAAATATTTACTTCTGCTTTAACAAATTAAAATAATGATAGTCGTTTTAGTAGTTGTTGGAGAGCTTCTAAAAATAAAATAATGGTCTGCGCTTTCGCTATCCGTATTTACCTTACCAAAATCGGTCTTACTTTGAAAAGAAACCAACAGTGTTATAGCAATAATACCTGATTTTCTTCAGGATCAGTCACAAATCCAGATGTACTTTTAAAGTTGCGGACATACAGATCCCCGTCATTCCCCTGAGAATCCACGTAAAACCTAGATACTTTGAGAACTTTTTGCGTGTGCAGATTTGGGATGTAATCTCATTTAATTTATATTGTAGACCTAAAAAATGCGGTATTTCGAAAATCCGCAGAAAATTTTGAGAGCAAGCCGTGAACGTGCAAAGTTTGTTTAAGATCTACGACTGTTAAACCTAACACAGCGGACAGCATTTCCTCATTGATCACGATCCATACCGCCTGCGCCTAATTCATGAACACGGTCGATTTTATTACGACTTTTCTTTTATCCTACTCGTCTTTGTTGGACAAAAGATTTTCCGTATCCTTGCAATGCTGTCTAGTAAACGGTTTCTTTTACGTCATCGACGGATTGAATAGCAAATGTCGTCACAACGGTGGAATAATACGTCAATCATCTGTCATGCAAGTTGAGCTTATTTAAAAGATGATGCTTAACGTCCTCTTCCAACACAACCATCTTTCGCACAGCCATCTATACGGAAAAAGCAAATTTTCAATGTATGTCGGTGGTGTTTGAAAAAGCATTGGAATCAGAATTGTTACCTTACCTCCGTTTGGTTAATTTCGTAGCAGTGAAGCACGCACAAGGACCATGAAAAACAATTTCAGACTGATGGCGGTCAGAACTCTCTTAGTGATCGTCTTCTTTTGTAAGTATAAACTTCATCTTCTATTGCTGACAATAGTGTTACTTATATACGAAACCCACAACATTCGTTTATCTGAATTGGTCTCAGTTTTGTTTGGATGTTTTGGTTGTCATAAGGTCTACAACCCTGAACAAAATGCGATGAAGCTTTCAGTTTACACCAGACGGTTTTATATTATTCGGCTATCGACTCATTTCTGCGCAATTAAATTTTTTGTATTCCCTTAAGTTAAAAAAAAACAATGGTTTCGGTTAAAAAAGAAAAAAAGCTTTTAGAGTCTTTTAAGTTTGAGTTCAGCTTTAATTTTTTTTCCATGAAAATATAGAGCGTTTTATGAAGTTGGTTTGTGTTCAGGCGCTCACAAGTAATTTATATGAAAGTTAGCTTAACTAAGATGCAAACACAATTTATAAAAAATAATTATGCACAGCTCCAACTTCGCAGCAATTATGATGTAAGCGTTAAACGGAGTGAAGCTCAATCGGCATAATATAGTGTTTATGGTGATTCTGGTTACATTCAGGCTATAGGAGTGTTTCTTCAGGAATTGCCTGCTATTAAACACTTAATGAGCGGAAGTTATAAGGGAGATGTGTTATGGCAGGTGGTTTTTCTAACTACATTGTCTAGTTCGTCCTATTCCCTCTGAATATTTGAATACTTAACATTTATGAAGCTCAGGTGGTTTTCCGCCAGACTGAATTGTTTGGTGCCTGAAGAATAATGTGCATAGACATGTAAATGAAAAGCTACCTACAGTCATGATCACCGTTATCATGGTTAATTTTACGTTATCAACATATGTCGATGTTTTGATATCTTCATAGTCAGTCGGAAACATTTCTGTTGACTGGATTCAAGTTGTAATTATAATGAATGTAAAATACGATGAGGAGACCTATCTCCAGGTTAATTAACTTTTTACATTGACCTAAAGCTTTGTGAAAAAGTTAAATCTAAAATCGTTAAATGATCGCAAGATATATAGAAGAAGGGCTGTTTCCAGAAAAGGTGTTATAATTCTGTTTAAACAATGGGCCCCCTGTGGATTTCTCAAGGATAACTTCATAAGGGGACTTCAATTACAAATTAACAGATCTGCATACAATAGTTTGTTTACATCGAAAGAGTGTTGCTGCTCGCAAGGTAGTTGCTCGATGGATTCGGTTAAGTTAAGCATCAGTAATTTTTTAGTTATAATCTGAAAGAGTTGCTGTAAGCTCGTTGAACTTGGACAGAGCCGTTCTGTCCAAGCTTTCATCTAGGTGACCTAGAGAAAAGCAAGAAGGAGAAACTCACAGCCAGCGACAAGACTTGTGCTTCGACCGTGCAACCTCCAAAAAAGGTTGAAAGTATTGTACTCCATCAAAAGCTCATCCTACTCATGGCCTATTTTGGATCGCCGTTTGATCGATTTTGGTTGCTTCCCTAGCAGGTTATTTTAAAAATTTCCCCACATTTTAGTTCTTTCGCTGGCTAGCGCTTTGTTTCTTTTCTGTTTGCCTTGCCAGAAGACTTTCCTTGGATCCCAATATTTCCCAGTAATGACAGCTAATCTGGCTGTGAAATCATATCCCCCGCGAATTTCAATGGGCTATTTTTAATTACTTGGGGTAACGGTTTCAAGCTTCTGTTTCATCGGTCTACTGCATGACCATGTAAACAACCTCTGATAAGATGTGATAACGTTGCAAAACCTTAGAAGCCAATCGAAAACTGGCTTTATTTTTTCGCCGATTCCCTTCCTTGAAGCGAATTAATAGAGGACTACGTGGACGTACGAAACGCGGCTACAATGTTCCTCGATTATCATTACGTCAAAGCGCTTTTTTGATAATTCAAATACTACTTCTTTTAGGGCTTCTCGTCTGACGAAGATCGACAAAAATTCTATTTGTTATTTCCTCAGTAACCAATGGGAATATCGAGAAAGCCTGAACACAATATTAAAGTCCGTGATCTGCTAAATGACAGGTGAAGTTTGTTTGGTTGTACGTGCGAACATGAAGGCAGCTAATTCAGTTCAGGAAACATTGTCAGTTTTACGTTTCAAGGCTTAGGGGCGCTAATTAAAAGAAGAGATCTTTAAAATATTAATTATCATTTTATTAGTTTTACGGTGCAAAATAAAGTTTATGTATATATGAATACCTTTTCGTGGTTTTTTTAAAAGCGACGCTGGTACGAAATATGTTTTTCAAGACACCTCTGTATGTCAACAGTAAGCTTAATTCAATAATTCTATTCTTACCCCAAATATCTCACTATTTCGAGCAAAAACCTAATATTTTGATCCCTATTTTGAAGTATCGAATCAGAAAAGGTTATTTATTTCAAGGTTTTAAAAATTAAGCCTGCCCCTGTGATGTCTGTCATGTTGTAAAATTTAAACTCCACGGAATTAAGAACACAAAGTTAAATGGTAAAGAGTCTTTGTGGGTCAGACCTGGCCCAGCGTGTTCCATTAGTGGTTTAAACTGTCACGAGATAAATAAATCAAGTCAAGAATCTGGGATATGATAGATGATTGATATATACACAAACCTCACCGAGGGTTTTTTTAGTCGCGTGATATTTGGAGAAGTGTTTTACCCATATATATAGAGAGAGAGACAGAGAGGTTTGTATAGTGACGCCATGTCGGTGCCGCTCTGAGGGGCACTAACTAAAAATTGATGAAACTAAAACTTTCCATGGATTGGTAATTTTCAATTTTGGAAAATGATGACGTCACATGAAAACTGGTAATTATTACATCCATCATTTATCACGGAAGAAGCCTCTATCGACCAGCCCGCGACCAATTTTTCTGCTTTTTAACTCGTATAATGACGATATAGGTATGGGTGGAACACGGCACTTCTTCCGTCCTTCCGTCCTTCCGTTCTTCGATTCCTGTTAACTTTTTCTACATCCGCTGACCAGTAAATAAAGCGGTTGCCGTCGCTTGCGCCCAAGTCGGAAAAGATTTATTCACTAAGCGATTTATATTTGTTTCGGTCTCGGGCGGCAATGTTTCTTATTCGTGGATCATCGTTTCTGCACGAGGGCGAGCATATGTTTTTTAGCTCGAAGTTCTCGCTGTTAAACCATTTCAATGCTGTTCAATAAAAGTAGCACCCTGCATGATTGACCTGAACGTAACACCAGGACACAAGTCTCATGTATACGATTGTAAGGTCTGTAAGGGAAAGACTTCAAGGTTCATCCTCTTCGATTCGACTGTACGGGGAAAGTGTTCGTCATTATTCCCTCGCAATACCATCTGACACTATTGATAACTTAGGGCTCGAATAAGGTTCACATACCTTGAATTCGAGATCGATCGATGTGCTGGACGAATTCTCGAATGATTAAAAGCTTAGCTTCAGGTGATGTTTCAACGGAAAACAAAAGCTGTGTTTTTGGATTCGAACCCATAACCTCTCGGTTGTTCGGCGATCTTTTACTCCTCTGCGCTACATAGGCATCTAAGAAGTACAGCGTAACATATTTATTATATTGCTTTCTACAAAAACGCTGGGTTGTTAAAACAGCAGGCTCATGTAAATAGAGTCGCGCGAAAGTCTTACGAGTCTATGGCTGGTTCCAGCTTATCGTTCAAATAAGTCGTCGCTGACCTCGTTCAAGCGGAGGTGAATTATTGTTTTTCTGGTAATGTTTCTCATTTGTTCATTCGTGGATCTGTTTGAATGTTCGACAATGGCGTCATTCGTCACTCAAGGGAGCTGGAGTAGCGGGAGACTGTACAACTCGATCTAAACTTAATTTTGAGCGACTACGTTAGGACATAAGCTATGAATGGACTCGCTTTATTTAATTGATACAAAAACTCCATTCTCAGCCTTTCATAAATCATTATCCGAGTTCAGTGGCTCACAGCCACTTTGATTATGTTAAGCTTTCGTCAATCAGTGGAGTGTATAGCCGTATAATGCGTCCCTAACTACACTTGCTACATTGGGCCATTAACAGTGACCATTTTTTATGGCTATTCTGACACGGAGAGCATGGCATTCTTCGTGTTCCCGAATTCGAAAGAACTAATCATCAATAGCTATCTTCTTTAATGACAAAAACACTTCACCTAACCGGGTTTAGCACGTGTTCTTCTGCACATTTTGCCGACACGAATATGACATCCAGTTACCTTACGTCTTAATTTCTAAAGTACAGATGTAATACGTCGCAACCGCTTTTGTAGGCTGCCATAGTTCCCATGTCCCTCTACTAATGCAGCCGGTCAGATGGTGTAAACTGTTGAGGACGGCTCAAAGGCATATTGCATGTTGCTGTTTGTAGGAATTGTTTTGGTTGATAAGACACTACAGAAAGTTATTGATCCATGACAAAAGGCAACGTAAAAATGCTGGCCACAGCCTTGCTGTCAATCCTCATTTCGAGTGAGTATCAATTCAATTTTGTTTAACCTTTTGCTCCAGCAACTCTAACAGTGGCCAGTAATCCTACCCTTTCACGACAAAGCAAGTATTTTATGATATAACTGTGACCGAATGAGTTCTATGATATAAGATACGGTCTGTAGGTCAATGAAATGGAAGCTTTCAGAAATACGGGGTTGTAAATGAATGAATGGTTTTATATTACATCCATGTTAACATCTTTGAAACTACAAGCAGCTCCAAAGCGTTTTTCTTCAAAAAGGTCTCGTCTAGATTTTAAATATGTATTTTAGTTCCGTATTATATGACCACTGTGTCCTTAGAAACCACTTCGAGCAAACACTCGACTGCTTTTCTTAGGCATTACATTTCAGACTTCTTCTCACCGAAGTTGTGCCGGACATAGAAGCCTCTGCGCTCCTTTCACTTTCCTTTTAAGCTATTTGACATCAAGTATGTTTGTTACTTTGACGGCATTTCTGGTCCTTTCATCCGAGAAACCGCTAAGTAAAGGGAACCTGTCCTTTGTGATTGACAGGGCACATTGCCGACAGGTGCAAAGGGCTAATCTCTCATGTGTCCGCTCTAAATTTTGATGACAACAAACTACCTACAGTAATACAAGTAGATTAGAAATAGACAACAAAAAAGAAGGCATGAAGTCCGACTCCTAAAAATGTATTATTTATTACCGCTAAAATAAGTTAAATACCTGTCTGAATTATTGTTTGGAATCGCTCATTTTGAAAAGTTCACTTTGGTGTTTGTCTAAGTTAACCACAAAAGTTATTTACTAAGCGTTGGACTAATTCAGAAGAAGTACCTTTGTTTGTTTAAATATGATGCTGGAATTAAATTGATCCCGAATAATAAGTAAGTGTAAACTTAATTCAGTCTTTGCCTACTTTTTCAGAAAACCTATGTTGCTTCTTCGTGTCACATTTGACTTCATGATCAGTCAGTCATTGTATTTAACCCTTCATTAAATAACCTCAAAACAGTTTGCTTGTCGTTTCGACCACTCACCATCCGACTAAACGACTGGTTGTCATTCTAGTTTTCTAAGTTGTGAGCCGAAATTTTATTACATTTCTAATTATTTATGTATATAAAAATACTTAATTTTTAATAATTTCGATACCGCGCTGGCTAATGGTTACAAATACCTGTTCTCTCAAATCATCAATTTGGATACCTTTTATTGAGTAGCTTTCTATTCATGGGCAGCAAAAAAGCTGGCATGCAATCATAAATCAAACGAAAGCACAGGAAAATTCAACAAAGTGGGCTTCAATGTCTCTATTTGACGTTAGCTTTATCTAGGAATTATTATAGTATCTATCGCGACGTTTATCTAATGGTTTTAAGGCAGACTTGCTTTTAAGCAGATCTGTCTTGCTTAAAAGCAAGTCTGTCCCGAGGCAATTTACTGTAGTCGCCATGTTGTTAATTGCCGTCTTACCCACTGGATATATGGAAAGTCAGTAATGTCCTATCTTCTTTAACAAAATCAGCTAGCTATGGACGTCTTGAGACGTCAAGCAGCGCAATCTCATCCCGTAATAATTGTTGTTTCTCCTTTGACTGCGCCCGATCAAATTAAAGCAAGAAACATAAGAACGTCTCTCGACAAAACGTATAGCTTTCTCGAAGTAAAGTTATTGCAGTCTCTGAAGAAAAACTGGACGAAGATAAATATGATATTCGTGATTAAGAAGCAACACACTGCCGTGCTTGCGAACAGTAATAAAACAACCGGAGCCCGACGTCACAATATAGAATGCAAGTAAGCAACATGTTCACGAAATATTTCAACCTTAGTCCCTGGAAGAGCCAACACTTAGGATTGAAAACATATCTTGTAATAGAAGCGAGCCTGAACAAACAAGTACAAGCACACGAAGCAAAGAAGCAAAGAGGCAAAGAAGCAAAGAAACAAAGAAGACAAAGAATGGTCGAGAGAATGAGTTACACGGGTGCCGGTCTAGAGCTATCAGCTTTTAATTTTATGCGTTTTGCAAAATTGTGTGCTTGCCTTTGCGTAAAATAATCTTAATATGGGCAAATAGTGTCCTCGGGAGTGCTCGGTTTTTCTAACTCCATTTATTATGAGCTTTAGCGATGGAAGAGGCATTTTGAATCCGTATTGAACAGACTAGCCCCAAGCTAATTAACAGATCCCCGACCTGCAGACGTTCCCCTGAACATCAACACAGGACGTATTTCCAGAGGAGAAATTAGAACAGCCCTCATTCGACTGAAGGATGCCAAAGCTCCAGGGGTGGATAACAACCCTCATGAAGCATTGAAGGGGGGAGGTTCTTGTACTGTGGAAGCACTGCATACAATTTTAAATTTCGTCTGGGAGAAAGAAGAGATTCCAGACGACAGGAAGAGAGGTCTGGTAAAGCTGGCAAAGAAAGGCGGCCTTAGTTTGTGTGGTAACTGGAGTGGAATAATGTTGCTCTCAATACCCAGCGAAGTCTTCACCCGGGTCATATTGACGCGAATGAAGGTGGCTGTTGATGAAGCCCTGAGAGACGTGCAGGCCGGATTTAGAAAGGATCATTCTTGCTTCGATCAAATTGCCACACTGAGGATTATTGTAGAACAAACAATTGAGTGGTCATTCCCCCTGTACTTGTTATTCGTGGATTTTGAGAAAGTCTTTGATTCTCTGGATAGGGAGGCTATGTGGAGGAATCTTCGTCATTACGGTGTACCTAATAAAATCATCAACTTAACATGCTTAAGGTTCAGTATCAAGGCTTTACTTGCCAATTGCTTCATCGAGGAACTACGACCGAGCCCATCGAGGTCAAGACCGGTGTGAAACAGGGATGCCTTCTTTCACCGTTGCTGTTTCTTGTAGTACTTGACTGGGTGTCGAAGAACACCTATGAGGGTAAATGTTTGGAACCCCAGTGGTCACTGACCCAACGCCTAGAAGACTTGGACTATGCTGACGATCTTTGCTTACTAACACACCGACTAGCTGATATGAAAGTGAAAGGAGAAAGATTACAAGAGACTGGTGGTCAGGCAGGGCTCAAAATCAACATCCAGAAAACAAAGGAGATGCGAATTGGCGTGAAGCAACAAGAATCATTGGAACTTCATGGGGGAGCTGTTGAAAGAGTGTCCGAGTTCACGTATTTGGGAAGCATCATCAATGAAACTATAGTGGAGCTGACGGGGACTTAACAGCCAGGATAAGGAACGCGCAATCGACATTCTCGATGCCTATGCCTTTGTGGAAGGAAAAATGTATCAGATTGCAAACAAAGCTTAAGATTTTCAATACGAACGTGAAGTCTGCCCTCCTGTATGGTTCGGAAACCTGGAAATCGACGTAACTACTGATCAAGAAATTGCAGACATTTATCAACTAGTGTTTAAGGAAGATCCTGAATATCCGTTGGCCAGAGGTCATTTCAAATGAGGAACTATGGGAAAGGACACAACAACATTGTATAGAAGAAAGCATTAAGAGAACAAAGTGGAATTGGATTGGCGTACACTACGGAAGCCTGAGGATAACATCACCCGTTCCGCCCTCGAGTGGAACCCTTAGGGGTTCAGAAGAAGAGGCCGCCCAAAGCAATCCTGAAGGCGAAGTGTGCAAGACGAGCTCGCCAAGAGGAATACCACTTGGAGAGAGGCAAAGAGAACTGCCAAAAACAGAGTTAGGCGGAGGTCCATGGTTGAGCCCTATGCTCCCCATCAGGAGCGAAGATGGCCTAATGTAATGTAGTTTATTGTGAAGTATGGCCGCTATCTCTATTCTGATTGGCCAAGACAAGAATGCTACTTTCTGCAAACAACGGGGTGCGTTGTCAAATGTACCATCAGTTCCGGAGGAATCTCGAAGTAAGTTCATGCCCTCAGTCATTCTAGGATTATGCACGCTAACCAAACAGAAATGAAAATTCCAATTACAGGAGTCACTATTCGCCGGGCAAAAAGCCACCATAGAGAGTGCAAAGTTTGTTCAAAAGTTATGAATCTTATAACATTATTAAGATAATTACATGCATAAAGTTTGTTATATCAACATTAGCCTCCAGCTTAGCAGATACATTACAAAATTTCTCGACATTAGGCTAAGCTTTGCCATATAAATGTGGATTATTTACGAGAAAAGGTGTGTCAATCACACTACTGCCCAACTTGAACGTTATGCAAATATTAGTGACGTTTCAGGGAGTTCATAAATACATACATACACGCATACACACACAATCACCAATAATAATATTATTATACGTATTATTATAGTAATAATAATACTATTATTTTGCCTGACTGCAACTACGGCATTTTTAAACTTAGAGAATCTATATTACGCTTAACAAGAGCTTTTGATAGGGTATGAAATGACGTGTTTATTATTCGTTTGAATTGTTATTTTCATTTCGAATCAGATATCGATGAGTGCGCTAGCAACCCATGTAGGAATGGTGGAACCTGCACCGACCTAGGGAATGGGCTCAAGTGCACCTGTGTATCGGGATTCACAGGGAACCGGTGTCAAACAGGTTAGTGTCTATATTCCTGAAATTCTTTGGAGAAGTGGCATGCAACATTTTTAAAGAGAATCACGAGACCTAGAGTACAGTTTGTCATAACTTATTAAAATAATAGCTCTGAGCGAAGTTCAAGTGCAATTTTGCTACAGAAATACGACAGGTACTTCTTTGGAGTATAATTTACTTAACTCTGGACACATTTATGAATTAGACGTTGTGTCTGGTGTTTTGAGACAGGGCGGGGGCGGGATTTTTAAGCTTTGACACTAAAAAGTGAAGGCAAAGAAACTTAGAGGACCTTGACGATGTCAAGATTATTCAGTGACCGCTGTTCTTAGTTAATGTTCAACAAGATTATTTTTAGAAGCGTGATACTCAATTCGCGAACCGAATGCCATTAATGAGCACATTTACACTCATGACATTTACAAGGCCCTAGGCAATTCAAGTGACGTTTCCTGCGGCTCCTATAAAGCACTCATTTACATTCGTACGCCATTTATGCTGAAGAAGGTTATCGCACTTTTAACCGAAACGTTCACACAAAAAGGTTTTAGTCAGTGTCAACAATTTTTAATTCTCACTACAACAACAACTTTATTTGTATTTGGCTAGAAATTAGAAATTATATGAACAAAAATAAGTTGAAATAAAAAGATTACATGGCTGCCGAAATAACCTTTATGGGCTAATAAAACAGGGAAGCCATCCTTAGTGACTTAAAGTGATTATTTATTTGGGTCAAATATTAAGACAAAATACGAAAAAAGACGTGTAAAAGCAAACACACAAAATGAGCAATAATAATATTATTATACGTACTAGTATAGTAATAATAATACCATTATTATGCCTGACTGCAACTACGGCACTTTTAAACTTAGAGAATCTATATTACGCTTAACAAGATCTTTTGATAGAATATGCAATAACATGTTTATTATTCGTTTTTATTGTGATTTTCATTTCGAATCAGATATCCATGGGTGCCGTAGCAACCCATGTAGGAATGGTGGAACCTGCACCGGCCTAGGGAATGGGCTCAAGTGCACCTGTGTATCGGGATTCACAGGGAACCGGTGTCAAACAGGTTAGTGTCTATATTCCTGAAATTCTTTGGAGAAGTGGCATGCAACATTTTTAAAGAGAATCACGAGACCTAGAGTACAGTTTGTCATAACTTATTAAAATAATAGCTCTGAGCGAAGCTCAAGTGCAATTTTGCTACAGAAATGCCACAGGTACTTCTTTGGAGTATAATTTACTTAACTCTGGACACATTTATGAATTAGACGTTGTGTCTGGTGTTTTGAGACAGGGCGGGGGCGGGATTTTTAAGCTTTGACACTAAAAAGTGAAGGCAAAGAAACTTAGAGGACCTTGACGATGTCAAGATTATTCAGTGACCGCTGTTCTTAGTTAATGTTCAACAAGATTATTTTTAGAAGCGTGATACTCAATTCGCGAACCGAATGCCATTAATGAGCACATTTACACTCATGACATTTACAAGGCCCTAGGCAATTCAAGTGACGTTTCCTGCGGCTCCTATAAAGCACTCATTTACATTTGTACGCCATTTATGCTGAAGAAGGTTATCGCACTTTTAACCGAAACGTTCACACAAAAAGGTTTTAGTCAGTGTCAACAATTTTTAATTCTCACTACAACAACAACTTTATTTGTATTTGGCTAGAAATTAGAAATTATATGAACAAAAATAAGTTGAAATAAAAAGATTACATGGCTGCCGAAATAACCTTTATGGGCTAATAAAACAGGGAAGCCATCCTTAGTGACTTAAAGTGATTATTTATTTGGGTCAAATAAGAAGAGAAAATAAGAAAAAAGACATGCAAGAGCACACACACACACCTACACGCATACATACGCCAAAATGTTGTACCGTAACATTCTCACATCCAATATTCTGTAATATTCTGTAGCAATACCCTTTCATACAAAGAGATAACTACTGCGGAAAAAACATGCGCCTGATATTTTGGACTTGTTCCTGTCCCGCTCCGATGACTTCGCTCATTCTTCTGCTTCTCGCTTGCGAATGTTTTTTCGGTCCTCGCCAGACGCCTGTTCGCAGGCAATTTTCATACCAGTCATCGTCAGAGATCTCTTGGAGGTATGGCTGGCTTATGTTTTATATTCTCTTTGCCGTCCTTCTTCTGGACCTTAATTTTGGGATTGAGCATTTTATTAGACAACTGAAAGGCCTCACCTTTTGATATTTTTATGCCTCTATTGTGTGGAGGGTTGTTTAAGAACCGCATGGCCAGTTATGAGGAGCGACTGTATAATTCGCCATCCCTCGCCCGGGCTAAGGCATAAAATCGCCGCAAAACCTGGTCCAGTTCCATGTCACTCAGCCCAGAAAGCTTTTTATCCACACCTCTCTCATTACATCAGTCTGAAAAAATTACATTGAGTCTATTTTTATTCACACAGAACACTAAAGTTTTCTTGTAAATTGTTTATGTTTTGTACATGTAGCTGTTCAGCTACTTTGTTTATCGTTGCGGTGTATAGGTTTCTAGCTTGTTGCTTAAATTGTTGCAAATGTACAGAAAATTATAATAAATGACTTTCAGTTGAAAAGGTTTAATTTTTTATTGTTTTGTGCTCACCTTCAAATAGTTTCACTCCCCATTTTGTTGTGTTCTTGGTGACTTGTGCCACGGCACGGTCAACGATAACGTCGAGGTCGTCCTTCGATAGCTCGACAAAACGCGACTTTTCAACTGCTTTCGCTTCTTCTTCTTTATTTGGTATATTAATCACGTCTTCAAAACTTTCTGCTGCTTCGCAGAGAACTCCATTATAAATTTCTTCAAGGAAAATGTTTTTCGTCATTCCTAACAAAAATTTTGACTAGAGGTAATGTAGCTAAAAACAATAAAACGCGCTTTTTCTATGTTTTATACTCTGATAAAACATAGGTTTTTGACCGATCAGAGCGAGCGAAGGGTCCTATCTATGTTATAATTAAGGAATAGAAAACATGTTTCACGACTGTTTCTATTCTGTAACATGACATGGTACATTGACTGTATTTGCATAAAGACGTTAAATTTAGGTAGAATGTTCAACTGCACTCAGAACAATCAATGTTCACTGAACTGCAGCGGACCAAAATGTATACAGACATGCGAGGGTGAAAAATGTGATCTGAAATGTGACGGCCAACACTGCGAGCAGACTTGCAACAATGCCCAGGTGTCTAGTCAATATTGCAACAGAAAAAATTGTGTGCAGATTTGCAGCAAGGGTGATTGTAGTCTGGAATGTAACAGAAAAAGCTGCGAGCAGACGTGTTATAATAACAATGGGAAATGTACTCTGAACTGTAACGGCAAATTAAGGTGTGACCGGACTTGCCAAGGTGGTGAATGTAGTCTGGAATGTAACAGAGAACGCTGCGACCAGACGTGTAATAATAACAGTGGGAAATGTACTCTGAACTGCAACGAGAGACGGAGTGACCAGACTTGCCAAGGTGGTCAATTTTTCTGCACCAAAAATGTTATTACCTCCACTAAAGCGCCAACGACATTCTCAAAATTTTACCATTTTTACACTGGTGAGTAGCTGGCCAAATGCGTCTGCGTTGTTGCAAGGGTCTCACTAAGACCAAAGTGGATCAAAGTGTAGAGAAAAAAAGTAAATAGAGCACAATAACTCAAATTGACGTAATTTTCTTCCCCCTCTCCCCCTCCCCCCCCAAAAAAGAAAGACTATTCGATTTGCGACTGTCTTTCAGAGCCCATAGCCTCCGAGCGTGAAATCCTATGTACGAGCAGAAGTTCTCTAGTATTGCTTGAGGATTTTTATTGGTCCGGCTGTGATTTATTATCGCTATATAGGTCCAGAATATATTATCGTTGTTATGCAGGCACTCGGTCTCGTTATAATATCCACAAAAAAATATAAATTATTATGGCACAAACGATAAATAAAAGGTGTACCACGTGATAGCAGCTTTTTTAAACCAATGAAGTGAAGTTAATATGCTGTCAATCACGTAAACCAGTACTTCACGTTTTGCATCAGCCGTTGGGAGACGTTTTTTTCTATGCAGTAGTCATGTGGGCTCCGTTGGACCCAAAAACCTCCATCTGATGTTGAGCTGATTGGACCATCATGTCTAGACCTAATTAGCATAACATATGATGTCATCACGTCACGTCATGCAAAATGAAAAATAACGCCAGACAGTGGCATTTTATTGAACAACTTCATTTCGCAAAAAAATATCTTATATTACAATCGGGACGTGTACGGGTCCTGGTGACCACGTGCCCTGAATTTTCAACTAAATAAATGCATGCGTGTGTTTGTGTGTGCGAGCCAATTGGAGAGTATTTGAGAGAAAGGCTGTTTTTGTAAGGTTGTGCATGGAGGCTTTTTCTCTGTTCTTTTCTCCATGTTTCTGTTCTTTTCCTCAAATTCCCTTATTCATTTCTCTTTGATTTTGAACAATTCTTCAATTTCAGCCACTCTAAACTTTAAGCATGCGATTTCAAATGTGCTGTCCATTGTTCCAAGTCAACACTTGATATAAAATATTTTTATACAGTATAATGCAAATACAAGACTTCCCACTGCCAACCATTTCTCTCTTTCTGTTTTACTAATCCCCTTAAACAAACGAGACTCGAACTAATTTGTCTTATTTACATTTCACTTTTACATTTTACATTTCATAATACTCTACAGGACCAGACTGCAAGTTTATTTAACACGTTGCCCAGCAACGTGAGGTGCTGCCAAGACTATATTAAATTTTGTAAAGACACCAAAAACATTATTTTTAAGAGAGCTTTAGAACACCTGGCATAATTTTAATTATTTATTTATTCATTTACTTATTTTAGCATATCTTAAAACACAATTTTATCTCGTTTACATATAGATATAAATTCTTAAAATTCTTAGATATCTTTTTAATTGTAAATTTAGTTAGCATCGGGCAGGTGAAGAGCCACCCTGTGGATATACTGCCCGAAATGCCATTATTATTATTATTATTATTATTATTATTATTATTATTTCACTACGTGAAATATAATAAAACGTCTGCCTCGCATTTTTCTTTCATCTTTTCCGACATTATTACTGCGCCAAACCAATAAAGTGATTGTGCTTGAGGTCATTGAAACAATCAACAAAAATTAAAACACGAGAGACATTTTTGTGAAATAGAGTTGTTTAAAAAATGTCAAATGTCTGGCGTCATATTTCTTTTTGCGTGACACACATCCATCAATTATCACGTGACGTGATGACGTCATCCCTTATGCTAATAAGGTATCGACATGAAGGCGAGGTTATTACCCTTGCGTGACAATGGACAAAACACAGCTCAACATCAGATCGAGGTTTTTGTATCTAGTCGAGCCCGTATGAACAGCCGTCTGCAGAACAGCAGGACAGGCGTAATTTTTTTGCCTATTTTAGGCGAACAGAGAAGAAAGCGAGGCGAATGCGAAGCGCGAGTCGCGCGCGAGGGGAAGAGCGCGAGAAAATAACGCCTGCACGCAAACCACTGGTCAAGCTGTTCCGGCGTTCAAATATGAACGGCTACCCAATTGGTTTCTTAACATCACGTGATCCTCGAATGTTTTTCAAATGAAACAGGTGTCAAACTCTACGAAGCGACATGCAGATAACAGCGGAAACCATGCAGACCTATGACCTATAAAAATTTGCCAAAGCACGATCTAACGGCTCAACTCTACTTAAAATTCCACCTTATTACACAACATGAAGTGCCCTTCATGAACAAGAGTGAAGCGACAAAAAAGGTCGAGTGACCGAGCAGAAAACGGCAAATGTACAAATGTCACGAACGTAGAAGTCGTGTAGGCTAGTCAATTTCATTTTACGCCAATTTTATTGATGTAAATCAAATTTCAACTGTGTTAAATTAGTGCCCACTTGGCTCTTTTCTCAGGAGTTCTGCAATAGCTGAATAAGACTCAAACAAACATATTTAAACGAAGCGAATAAACTAAACAAACAGACCGCGGAGGTCGCTGTAAATTAATTATGCAGAAATCCAGCGCGCAAAAATACTATTCACTTTTAAAATCTAAAATTCTCAAGTAAAGGCAACCAAAGGATAGAAACGTGACAGGAAGTTCAGTAGCAATAAATTTTCATTGAAGATATAGATGAGGCAAAGAAACCTGTCCAAAAGCAAAAAGTGATCAAAATTTCGCAGACGTTTATCGCTGCAAATAAATTTTCACGCTAAAGCGAAAGCTTGAGTTTTTACCGACAACTTTTGCAGTCATTTTATCGGCTTTGGCCTTACCAATTGTTCCAGAAGTTGAATTCAACTTTGAAGTGATACTGCACATTACCATTTTTGCTTTCTAAAGTCCAGGAAGCTGCTTTAAATCTGCGATCTGTTATCAAAACTCAACGCGGTGGTTGAAGGAAAAATTCTTCAACAGAAAGGCTTGAGGACTCTGTAAACCTTGATATTCTACTCTAAGGCCACCTAAACATTGATTTGTGTTTTCTCTTTCCATTTTAAGTCCCAAAGAAGTAATTTCTCCGTTTTAGGGATGAAAACAAGACCTTGGAAGTTTGTAGATTTGGCCCACAACGCGGCATGATTACCACTGTTTTTTTTTAACGCTGTGATTGGCTGGTCATTTAGGGTGTGTCTGGGGGCGGAACAGCTTGAACAATGGTATGCGTACAGGCGTTATTTTTTTTCGCGCTCTTCCCCTTGGGCGCAACTCGCGCTTCCCGCTCGCCTCGCTTTCCCCTCTGTTCGCCTAAAATACGCAAAAAATTACGCCTGTTATGCAGGCTAGTATGACTACTCTATACGATCCACAAGTTTGATAAGGGACCAACTCATGCAGCAGTGCTAAACATACATTGTACATAATATACAAGATGAATGCTGCTTATTTTTGTTTGACTGTATTCTGACGTTTATTTTACACCCTCATGCAGAAAGCTCACTATTACAAACAACACCAGCATCATCATCACTATTATCATCATCAAGAACAATAACACCACGTTCATCAGTGACATCATCAGAAATCACGGCATCATTAATTTCACAATCACCATCAGCATCATTATCATCAGCACCATCGAAATCATCATCAACAACATCAACGCTATCTGTAGCACCATCAGTAACAGTATCAACAACATCACCATCGTCATCATCACCACCAGCATCACTATCTACGAGATCGTCATCACTGGCAGGAATGCCAGTAACAGCAACGGTAATACCATCAGTAGCATCATCAACAACAGCATCAAAGGATTCTAGCGATAAATCACAAAACATCTCTCGGACCGAAGAATTGGTACGTACAGATTCCAGCACTGTTTCACAAATACCTGCACAACTGTGAACATTCTGGTTATTCTTTAAACAACCTCATTGCTCAATTTTGTCTTTTTAATAACGTTGTTTCCATGACAGTTGTCGCTATATAGCTAAAATGCAGAGTGCATGCCCAATGCATTTTATACTCTTTTAAGGACTTTACCCATTTTAAACATGAGATCACGGCTTGAGGTATTCAAATTGTCTATCCTTACATCGTAAAGCCCTTGAATCTGCACCTGACGTTATCGTTTGCAGGATGCTTATCAGTTTAAATAGTTCGCACTTTATAAGAAGATGGTGTCAACAACTCCTGCAACCTTCTGTTTTTTCCTCATGAATCCAAAAACTGAATGCTAGGAAGTTCAAATGTCCTATTTCCTAGGGTGTGTTCCATTTTGCCTTTCCTCAAGACAAGTCATCCCTTATCTTCTGTCCCACGACTAGAAGTCATGTCAGGCAGAATGCCAACTTACTTCAATCAGTTATCTTCATTCTAGGTGAGAAACGTTATTTCTGCGTTTAACAGAACAGACCCCAAGGAAGAAGATTCCTTACAGGTATAATCAGTTTCTATTAAACCTTTTTGGCAACCAACCTCAATATATTCAACAAAATAAGTAGCTTCTGATTAGTTGATGACGAAACTTTAAATAGGTTATATCGAACAATTAGATTACGAGCTCGAGATTTCTATCTCGTGATAGTTGACAAGGGCGTAGCCCGAGTCAGCTCACAAGCTTTCGATTATTTTTCGATTATTTTTAAACGGCTGCTGGTCTGTTTCCTTTTAAACACCAAACTGTTGTTGAGGAACGCTGCTGTTGAGAAAAATCTAAAAGAAATTATGGACATTACAAAATACTACATAAACATGCATGGTTGAATGTAAATGGAAGAAGGAACCCGGCAGTAGGAAGTTTTTTATGCAGAGCAGTGTAATGGCAAAAAAAAAAACTTATTTGTTGTGAATTTTTAGAAAATTGTCAACCTGTTACACAATACCACCGAACAGTTAAGAAACATGTCCCACTTTGACGTAGAGCAGGGTTTCATAACAGAGCAGGAGCGGAAGGGATTCATCTTCAAATGGGTCATTGCCTTCGAACGCTTTTCCCTTAATTATGGTCGATATCACCTCAATGAATCAATGCCTCAATTGACCAACGTCCACAGCAAGTTTGGTAAGTAGAAATTTCAATTTTTATTACTACTACCTGCGAGAAAGATGACAAAATACTAAATTTTTTGCGGTTTTGTTTTTTAACGGTATTCAGATTTATACTTTGTACATAGCTGAGTTTTGAGTGTTAATAGTATGCATTTAGATATATGATTAAGTATTTTATACTGTAGATATTTAAATGTCTTGTTCTATCTGTGATAATTTAATTTATTTTATTATTTATCTAATTTTCTGCATACACGTTCGCATTTTCATCGATCTTACTTAGCTCTTAGGAGCAACGTGTCTAAAATATATAGATTCAAACCTTGATTTATCAAAAAAGCCCGCAAAATCAATGGACGAATATCCACCAGAGCATTTGACAGAGAACGACCTCCAAACAAGCCTTGGAAACATCCCTTCATCCCTCTATTAAATTTCACTAAGTATGGAAATAAATCGAAAGCATTTCCTCACGTGGGATTTTAAGCTGAATTCACCATAGCATAATGTATGGTTGTGTTTACACTTGGTGCCCGAGTGATGGTGCCTCGGCACAAAATAGTGTATTCCAAAGACCTAACTCAAGACCTTGTATCCGGGCAAGGCACTGTGCCCAAATTCTGGTGTGAATACTTGGGAAATAGGTGTGTTCACCTAAGTGCCCACCGAGAATCGCACTTGGGCACCGTGCTTGTGCACCGTGCTTGGGCACCGTGCTTGGACACCGTGCTTGGGCACAGTGCTTGGGCACCGTGCTTGGGCACCGTACTTGGACACCAAGTGTGAACGTAGCCTATGTGTATTGATTTATATACCGATGGTATTTCTTCATTCTAATGTCTTTGCTTCTTGCCCCGCCACAGCTTTGTGTATTCAGCGAGTTTTCGGACGAAATGCGAGCGATTTCTATCTCGAGGGACCAGAAAAACAGAACTTCATCAACATTTCCTCAAGCAATTTCCACAACAGCGGTTTGTATCAACAGTTTATAGCAATACTAAACAATTAGATTATGAGGTCGAGATTTCTATCGCGTGATAGTTGAGGAGGGCGCAGCTATCACGCATGGAAATCGAGAGCAAATAATCTAATTGTTTCAGTATAGATATACTAGTCGTTCAAAACTTTATCTAAACCTCTATACAGACACTTCGAAAACGCAAAGAAGTGGATGCTATTTCGTTAACAAGCGCACACTGCCGTTCTACTCACTGTCTACAACAAAATAGATAGTGAGTAGCGTAGCCAATCAGCGAACGGCATTCGTAATAGAATAGTAGAATAGAGGGAATACGAAACCAAACGATTTATTTATGGTTGTTGTTCAAATTGTTAATTTGATTGGCTAAAACATTTTTATGGCTTGATAACGTATAACTGTTTTTTTTAAGGTATGAAGCTCCAGACTCGGAAGTGAAATCAAATAACTGAACTGGACTGATAATGTTTCCATCATAATTGACGGCCTCCGTAAACCTAAAACGACATTGCTATCAATTCGTCAGTAGTCAGTTAAGCTTCCTATTAGCCGGGAGTTATCTCCAGATTCCATAGCATGCGCGAGACCCGTCAATGAGAGTTTCCACTCCTGTAAGGCGGTATACGCACTTCCCCAGCCCACTTAAGGTAACTCCGGCTCAGCAGTTTTTATCAAGTCGCCCTGATTAGTCGCCGATACCATTTCTACGCGAACCCAAATTTGCTCGAAAAATATCTCCGGTGAGATATATCAATAAGAAAATAACAATTAAAATATTTCTTCCACATGTCATCCTCGCCCCTCACTCAAAATGGATATACAAACTATTTGTCGTAGCTTGTAAATTCAGATACTAGTTTCTGTATATTTCAACCTAGATTCAGTGCTGGTTGGTATCGTGTACGAGGATCTTCATGAACTACTTCAATCGAATTCATCCAATAATGATGCAACTAAGAAGAGCAGGTATTTAGCAAAGACGTTTACTGATTGCAAAATAATGTATAGATTTAGCTAAGCCTAAAAGCGGAGCTCCTGGGCCGACATGTTCAAAGCCCGATTAAGCTATCCCAGGATAAGCTACAATTTTGATTTGAGTTTTGTAACTTTACGGTGAGGTTTTCCGTTTCTGTTGTTTGGCCTTCTGTTTTGAGTTTGAATAATCTCAAGGTCCTCAAAATACACAAAACAAAAGCAGTGAAAAACATTTGTATCCGAGAAAAATTATACCCGGTTAACATTTATAATCCTGGATTAGCGTTAACCAGCTTTCAAACAACCCGGCCAACAAGTTAACCTGACATGAGCCCGCGATCCAATCGAAAATCAGCACCTGGTCAACGGTTAACTTCAAAAAAAACACGTGACCTCGATGAGTTCTCAACTTGAGCCCGCGAATAATACAGGTCAGCGGATACCTTGTTTTGATAGATGTCAATTGACCATAACATGGATGTCCAATATCAGAGGGACGCTACAAACTCAAGGCGCATGTCTCTGTCAACCGATTAGCTGGAGTACGGCCACCATCTTGCGCGACTCCGTCGTCGTCGTCGTCGTGCGTACGCGCCCACGAGCAATACCGCTACCCATATAGGGAAGCAAAGGAAACCCCAGGAGGGAGAGGTCAACTTCGCTTGCGTAGCCATGCGATTGCGCGCTCGATGATCTTGGCCATTATGACGTCACTCGTAAGCCGGCCCGTGAAGTTTCAATGGCCGCTAAAATAATGACACCAGAAAAGTTTTTCATCCGATGATTGCTCAAAGAATTTGAAAGAAAGCGATCAACAGACCACAGGAATAAGATAACCTGTTAATATTTTGTCCAAAAATACTTTGGTTTTCAAAAACTAGATGTCAAAAGGATCAAAAACACGCAAAATTTCGAGATCGCTTAATTGAAAACGTGATTTTAAAGTGAAACTTTGTGCTCGTTTCATGGGCGATATCTGGAGAACCCAACGATGAACAACACGAACACAAAAATATGATCTTGATATGGTCTAAAACGTTTGAATGGTGATGAAAACGAATCATTTAACATATGCATAAAAATGATCAGTGGGTTTAAACCCATTATTCTGTAGACGATAGCGTGGAGGACCTGCTGATCAATACTCGAAACCCTCGAAATATGAGAAAGTATTCGATGGAAAATGTTCCCTTACAAAGATATTTAAGCTATCAAGTCATATGCTGAGTTGGAAAGTACATAATGCCCCAAAGAATTATTTTTCTGCCCTAAATTATCCGCAAAACCGTCGAAGATAACATTTTCTTCTGCGAGGCCAACCAACTGACGCAAGCTTCCGAGCAGACGTGTGGATATTTTAGATGGTAAAATGATACAAAATCATTGTATGGGAGACCTAGATGAAACAGATGATATTCAGAATAACATGGACGAGACCTTAACAGAAAGGTGCTTCATTTCATGTGAAAATGTTCGTCAAATATGAGATCGGAGCAGGATCTGTTTCCTCGGGCGTCCGCATGCAGTGCAAAGCTGTTTCTTGTCTCGCAGCTTCTTCTGAACTTCTGACAAGCAAGGCATCCTAAACTGTTGCTTTGGGTTTTAATTTTTTTTGCTAATTTCTCAGTGAGTTCACTTAAACCTGTATAGACTGTAAAAGAAAACTGTGTAGGATGTTACATGTAAAGAACTAAAAAATAGAGAATCTGGTTCCAAGCAGCAAGTGAATTGAAGAGGAAAGAAAATATGAACTGGGACACTTCTTATGCTAAGCCATTGGTAATAAGAGTTAACTTATCCAGGAGAAACCTGTTGAGCCAAAATGACTTATCGCCAAAACAAAGAGTTCAGTACACTAAGGAAGGTTGTGACAAAGGTGATCTCTTATTGTAACCAAACCCCTTGTTTTCTAATAGTATCTGTTTTGAGACACCGTGAAAGCTTTACTGCCTCTAAGTTTGAAATGATAATCAATTCTTTTCTTTATACTTTATGCTTTTAATTTTCATCACAGTAAATCGTATGTAAATAAAGATAGCTTCAACAGTTATTTTACATTAAGTTTAAACTGACCTACAAAGAAATATTGTAGAGAAGAGTGTCACAGAGGTTGTACTTTTAAACATGAACCCCAAGCCTGATTTCTCCCCAGCTCCATCCATCCCAGGTTCCCTGTTGCTTTTTGCACTGATGACTTTATTTTTGGCTTCAAAAGAATGCATCATGCAAGTGATAAGCATACATTTTCCACAAATAACAAAAAAAAAAACCACACAAGATTGGGTTTTAAATGTTTAATTGACAGTACATTGACAATAAATAGATAGCTTTATATGATCAGAAAACGGGCCTGCTTGGATGGTCTTGCAAAGGTAGTGGAAGATGATAACCTACGATCAAATAAAACTCCCCTTAATATTCACCAGTTGAAAATTGAAATAAATGTTGATGTGACGTGACCTCCCTTCCCTCTTTGGTTTTTATTTTGCCCCTAACTCTTTTCAGCACAAAATGTAAACTAAAAGATAGATTTCCTAATGAGATCTAGCACCAGGAACTCAATATGTATTTACCATTAAAAAAACTAATTCTCACAATTAAATGATCCAACCCCATCCACCTTTTAAGTCCAAGCAGATACAATGCGGTAATGTACATGGAGCTAATATCATAATTTATAAAACATTATATAGCTCATTTCCATTGTTATATAAGCCTACATGATTACAGCTGACAGTGAGGCCCCTTATTTGGTCATAGGTAACAAAGAAAGCCCTCCCCCCAGTGACCCTAGATGAGTTAACTTTCACACCATTAGCAACATAACCAGGGTAGGCCTGATAACCTGTTTTCGTCAAAATACTGGCCTACCTGGGACAACTCTTGGTATGAAGAAATCAAAATTAACTCACAAAACCCCACAGTGATCAAATGGCTGAAAGGAAGCCAAAGGAAGAAGGACAACTGAGCATTAGAATATGAAAAAAGGCTTAAGTAATCCTGGAGGGACAACTTCATTTCATATAAACACTTGATAAAGTTGCCTCAGAAGGGTCTGATAGTGTTGTCTCCAGTACCCAAGACCATATAAATGGGGCCTTGTACTCTCCTCCATAGAGGTTCCCTAAGGGAAATTGAATATACTCTGAACTACCAGCCTAAGGTCAAGCAGCACAAGAGAGGCCTATGCAGAGGAGAGAGGGCCTTGTATGTCATTATGTTTAAAGAAAAGTCTTACAAGACTAGACTGCAAACCATGGGTAAAATGTAGACTACAGGCTTTTTAAGAATATCATATTCCCATTTTCATTTATAGAGAGATCGAGCTAACCATACACTGGCTAATCTGAGCCGTATACTTCAGGCTAACAGGAGAACTAAACTCTCTATAAAGGAAATGGGAATACAATATTCTAAAAAAGTCTGCAGTCTTCATTTTTATCCTCTGTCTGCATTTTAACCAACGTTGTGCAGTAGGTAGGCTTTAAGTCTTATTTAACTAATTAAAGTTAAGTTCTTGTTTGTGAAAATTCTCATTTCCGTCATTGTGAATAATATTTCTGTTTGCTGGGCCTGTTGTAGAAAATGTGGAAAGGTTTTAGTTTTCTGAAAGAACACTCCGAGCTCGATATCGCAGATATTTCATACTCAAATGGACTGATCATTTTTACTGCTCACTCTTCAAAATCATCTTCAATTACAATGTTTTCCTATACATATAAACTATTCTGTGACCAAGTTACACGTTTCTTTTGGCTACCGATCACGTAAAAAACGCAATTTTACAGGGCGAACAGTCAAAATTTTGCCCCACATATTTCCACCGCAGAGCGATGACTGTAACTCTTTAAATGCACTTTATGCGAGATTTTTCGGTCATAATTAAAATCTACTTACCTCTCAAGAAAGAAAAATGATAGTTACTCCTTGAGATCCAAATACAATACCATTTGAAGCTGGAATGATCGGAGAAATCTGCCTCAAAAAGTTGTATCAGCGAGAGGCGACGGACGCCATTTTCGAAAATTTTGTGCATTTGCGCGCTTCTTTCGCCGTGACGTCATAATGGCCATGATCATAGGGTCAGCCAAATCTGACGTGTTCACCTCTCCCTCCTGGGAAACCCATGAATTGATTTTCTCATGGTTATCATGACTAGCGGTATTGCTTGTGGGCGCGTACGCACGACGGCGACGACGACGACGGAGTCGCGCAAGATGGCGGCCATACTCCAGCTAATAGGTTGACAGAGACATGCACCCTCGGTTTGTAGCGGGAGAATGCCATTTTTCTTGGTGGGATTTTGAAAGAGAAACGATAGCGGAGGTTGATCTAATGTTTTTAAGACAGGGTTGCACTGAAGCAAAAAACAGAAAGCAAGAATTAACAGGCAAAGAAGTAGCGAAGAAGATCGCGAAAAAGACTGAGCGGGCCAGCGCTGGGGAAGGAGGCGAAACAGTACTGAACAACGCCATGAATTATAGCTAGTCAAGGGCTAGAGAAAGGAGGTGAAATAATACCGAACAATGCCGTGAACCAAAGCTAACGAGGGCTATAGAAAGGAGGCGAAAGTACCCGACAAATCAGAAGATTGCAGAACTCCTCATGGCCAAGTTCAAAATTCGCGCGAACGTGATGCTGTGCAGCCGTGCAAGAAAATTCAAAAGTCACATGATTTGGTCAGGTGACGAACAAGAGAAATCAAACGTACCCGAGAGTTTTAGAGAAATTACAAGACAGTAAACGTAGCGGAAAGAAGTGGTTGATTCGTTGATCTATCGAAAATATAACTTCAGTTCAGTCTTCACAACTTTTGCTGCAAGTGTCTGCCTGGAAGATTTACACTGGCCGTACTGAATTGCCAACTTGCGGTAAGTGACTTTTGTTGTTGCGTTTGCTCTGAAAATTATTAAGTTGCCTCGGCGAAATAAGCTTAGCTAAGCTTATTTTCAATTGGAATCCATTGAAAGTCTTCCTTATTTGAAGCCATGCTGTAAGAGATTTTAAAAATTGCATCGTTTTAATTTCGCTCGTCTCTAAACAATAACACGTGGGTCGCTTTGGAGGTTGCTGTAAGTTGTAAACAAATAAAGTTTTCTGTCGATTTTCGTCGTCAACTTAAGCTTATAACCTCACGTCTAAAAATAAACTCAACCAAAACCGTACTTGTAAACACGGCCGGGCGAGTTTTGAAGTTTACTCTGAGTTAGTTAGCACTGCCGCTTCGTAGACTGCTAAAATTTCTTCTTCTGTTTTGAAAACCAAGAAAGGTCTACAAACTATTTTAAGCCGAAGCGAACAGGATTTGCTAAATTTACTTTTGTTCCTATGTGAATATTTGCATATTGTGATTACAAAGTATGGAGATTTCCTTGTTTTGTTAGTTCAATTTATTCGGTTTGGCGAAATGCTTTTGTGAATTCCGAGGCTGATTTGGTTGAAGACTGGTAAAGCTACTGCCAATAAAATGACTGCAAAGCTACATGTAAATTAAACCGTCGGCAAAAATACAGACTCTCAGTAATATTCAATCAAATTTAAGCGTGAATAATTTTTAAACTTTAACACTACACGCTTAAACGAATTTTCTTTATCCTCTCTTTTATTCGGTCACCTTTCATTGAGAAGGGATTGCTGTTGATACTCGAGCTCAGATGTAGTGATATGCATCTTGTGTTTATAATGTAGATTTCCTCGTTTTATTTTGTTGTCTGTCCAATTAGTTCGGTTTGGTGAAATGCTTATACAGTGTATAGTCCAAAATGTCGAGTAGACGATTATGCATGGCAATCCTGTCGGCAAATTAAGCTCTGCTTTGATTTTGATTGGCTATTTCATTTTATTTATGCCATTGCTTTTGGTTGGGGGTACATGGACCCTATTTTCTTAATAAGAGGTTATTCCCCAATGCAGTATTTACACTTAAAATGGAAATGTTCCTAAAAAGTGAGATTGTACTAATTAACTCGGTAAATTGAACAGTGTAATAGAAGTTCTTGCCCTGACCATTTCTCAGTAATTATAAAGAATAACTTTTACATACATATATATACACAATTTAGTTGGAGAGAGCACTCTCCTATCTCCACTCTCTCTCTCTCTCTCTCTCTCTCTCTCTCTCTCTCTCTCTCTCTCTCTCTCTCTCTCTCTGCTCTCTTCTTCACACTAATGTTTTATTAACTAACTTGTTAAATGAATATCACTGACTGTTTTCTTTGTTGTGCATGCATACTTTTTTGCTCGTCGAAGAAAGTTTCAGTTTCTTCCTGGCTGTACAGTGTCCTTTGTCCTGTCCAGTACCAATTCGTTTGTGATATAACTTTGTGAATTCTCTATTCTCCTTAAATTTTATCTCATCAGGTTGATAGAATGCACTCTCAGAGTGTTCCATCATTGTCTTCAGTTGCTACAATTTTCCGGGAAAAAGCAATAGTTTTCTTAATTTCCTTTTACTTTGTGTTAGGACTTTTTAGCATGCCTGTAATTGGCCCATGGGCATTACCGGAGAATAATTTTCAAGTAAAGAATTACATTTGTTTTAGTGTTGAGTGTTTTAAATTGTTATGAATTAGGCATTTATTTTTATTTTTATTTTTTAAATTTTTTATTTTAGTCGCATGCAATGTTTTATGATTTTACCAAGGTATACCATGTAAATGTAAATAATGCACTGGAATTGGCCAATCAGAGTGTGCATTATATCGGCTTTAAACACAAACCATGTATAATAAATGACTTGTATGTAAATGATATTTTTATTACAGAGAACTGGACAGGGCAAGAACTTCTTCTTTTGTGAATTTATATATTAATTCCTCTCAGTGCTGTCAAAGATGTCTCAGGAACCTTCATTTCTGATAATCTATTATTTTCCACCATACCTACAGCACAGAAGCTCACCAAATCCTAACTGATAACTAACATGTGTGTATCTCTAGCCTTTGCTGTCTGCTACATGTATATTCTGTTATCCTGCCTTAACTGTTAGAAACAATTTTGACAGAGCTGTTTCAACAGTTTCACTTAAATTGATTTCCAGTAACAGTGCTACATGTAGCAGTGTTATGGAGTATGAACTTTATGGAGGATTTTAAATTTTTATTTTTTTATGATTACAGACGACAACAAAATATAGATGTGTATACATAACCTGATGTTAGTGTTGGTTACAAACCGTAGTTCATAATAGTCATCCTATTACAGGTAAGGGGGAAAAGTTCAGAACGTTTAGAACATTTCTTCTCCCAGTACATGTACACCTTCTGTCTATAGGTGCAATAATTGAGAGGTTATATATATATACGAGGAGTATTGTAAAGTTACTGTATAAACTTAGTGTGAAAATCTGACATTTGAATGCCTCCTTTGCTAAAATTAGTCACGATTTAATTGTTATCTCTCCCTGTGAATTCATAGAGATTCCAGAGGCAAATTATCACGTAATGTGGAAGTCCTGTCTTCAAGTGAGGGAAAATGACACAAAAGAGTTACAATGAAAGTAAAAAGAATAGATCGTTTTCACGTGACATCGTCGCTTTCTAAAATCCAAAACTAAAGAACCACCAAAGTTTTTATTCTCGTTAGGCATAAGAGGCGGTATATTTATATCTGTTCACAATTTTACAGTTCAATAATGTGCTTCGTTTGGAATCCAGAGCATTTTGAATGTCAGGGTTATGGAGGTGTGTGACATAAGGCTAAGATCGAGTTCGTCAAAAAATATAAACTTATCTCATGATTTTGAGCTGTTTTAGAAATTTGAGCATTACGAAAAGTGCTTATGTAAATGCTTCTTTGATCAGTACTGATAATCAGTCGCCTAGATAGCCAAAGAAAGTTCCAGATGTTTACTCTATTTTCCGGCTGCCATATTGGTGTACCATGGAGGTACACCAACATGGCGTTTTCATACTGGGCTCTGTAAATATCTGCGAAACATTTCGACGAATATCTGAAGTTTGGGGGAACGTACAGGCCTAAAACTTGGAGAAGTGTCTTATTTAGTTACCTTCTATAACATCATAATTTCATAGCTTTTTCCAAAGGATGGTTTTCGATTTATTTTTTTTATTGCGTGACAGTGAAAATGATCTATTGTGAATGTTTATATGGTGTACATTATACATCATGCAAAGGTATTTGGTGAGTGCCAAAGGCATAACATTTCATGTATTGCTTTTTCAGGACAAATTATATAACAGTGATGTTTTAAAAGGTGTGATCAGAAAAATAATGAGTACATTGTCCAGGCATCACCAGTTTATGGACGGCATATGTAGACAGTAAGAGATTAACTGTAAGCACCACGTAAGTTAGTTTTATGCTTATGACTTCTTGTTCTTGGATTTTGTGTCATTTCATCACAAGAATAGGTAATGAAAGATGCAATAGTTGTTGCAATATATTTTTGAAGGAAAACTTATAAGTCTGCCTATGCTGGATAACAGCCAGGTGTAAACTGAATGTGAAGCAAACACTCTGTTAAAGATGGGGCAACCCTAAAACCCAGAAACCGGAATCCGGAATCTGGAACCAAAAACCGGAATCCAGAAACCGGAAACCGGAATCCGCAAATCAAAGAAAATAAGTTCTTCAAATACACAAAAATTGTTTTGCTTAGCTTTTCGACAGTAAAAAATAAGCTGCCAAGTAAAAAGGACCTCAAACTTAACCTTTTTTGAAACAAAAATCCCCCGTCTGTTGAAATCATGCAACCGTTATTTCTAGTGAGGGCTATGATTATGAGAATCTCAGTAAAGTGCGTCTTAATTTTGTTCCAAGCACCTCGAGAGCGTCTAAAATAAGCTTGCTGGTAATTGCCATTTTGTTCAATAAGTGATCTTCAATTTACCGGAAGTATAAATTTATCCTTTATGTCTAGTAGATACTGAACAAGATAGAAAATTTCATAGAGAACAGGATATCCATCAGTGGCAGCCCCCTGTACATTGACGGTCAGGCCCCCCACTTTCGAAGTCCAAAAGCTAACCTGTCTGGTCTAAATATGAAATTTGATTTTTCCAACAGATACGAGACCAATTCCAGATTAACACAATTTTCACACTGATACTGTGACAAATCAGCATTTCATATTCGTGGCGGCCATCATATTAAAACAATTTGTAGAAATGTTGCGCACTTACTTCCATCTGCTTCTCACTTGCCAACAGATCAGACCACATGTTGTTAAAAGATGCTAAAAGACTGCCAGAAACTCACTGCAATAGCCTATAATAGCTTGTTGTTAATGTCCTGCTCACCAGTCTTCTCAGAGCAATTTGATCTAGACAAGAACCGGGCTCTCACTAGGGCCAGCTTGAACAAAAGATGGGTAACTTAGCCTATGAGCAGGCTCTCGTGTTTGGGCTGGGGGCGTGAGTGGCAAAGCCGCATGAAGGCTCTTGGTGACGTGCCAATGCAGAAAAACACTAGACACCTATTTAGCCTGCTCAGACACTAGAAACAGATACTAGAGCCTGCTCGCAGGCTATGAGTAACTCTATCCATCCAAAAAATCAGTAACCCTGACTGGATAGTGATGTACCCAATGGATAGCTTTATGCAACTTTTGAACAACCGGGCCAGATATATAGCTAAGGGTTGTTCAGAACTAGTCAATCATTTTTTAGCAATTACAGTCTGTGGCTGAAGTAAAGCCAAGAAAATAACTAACAAGAAAATAATTTTTGCTCATATTTATTAATTAGACATTGCTGAAGTAAATTATTTCTATCATCATTCATAATGTCTGGATTCCAGATTCTGGTTTTTGGTTCCAGATTCCAGATTCTGGATTCCAGATTCTGGATTCCGGATTTCGGTTTCCAAATTCAGTGTTTTAGGGTTGCCCCAGATGATGTATGTGCATATGTTAATCTTGAATAATCTGAAATTTCAGAGAGTTTAAAAATGTCATATCATATCTGTGATGGTTCTGAGGTGGAGGGCTGTTACATGTAGATGTAAATGTCTCATGCACGATTTTTCACGTGTTATGATTCAGGTGAAAATAGTTTCTGTATCTGTTGATGTGCAACAACCTACACCAATATTTCAGCCTAATAATGTACAGTGTATATTAATTAACCAAATTATGCTGTTTTTAGTTGACCAGTGCTACTGCATAGTAATGTGATGTTGAAGTGCACAAATTTACAAACATGCCCAGTGTCAACTTGTCAAATATATGAACTGGCCAGACAGTGTAGATTACAAAATTCTCTGAAAGGTAAGATGTTTCTTAAACATTATTTTGTAATTGTTTTCCTCAAGAAAAGATTCATACCCCACATGGAGGTTTTTTCTCTGTTAGAGCTCTTGATTCCTGATACTTTAATTTGGAATTTCTAAAGACTGGCCATGAATGGGTGTTGGGTGTGAATATCTTCTGGAACTGCACATTCATTCATTGAGTAAGCAAGAACATCAGTATTTATCCTGTCAAACTCTGATTTTCTTCTGGAAGCTGAACTCATATACAGTTGTACAGTTATATGTACATGTACAAACAAACAGTCTGGATGACCCTGTGATTGGGACTGTGCACATTGTTGTAATTTGCAGTGTTCCAGTTTCTTGTTTGAAGCAAATTGCATTTGCTCTCGAAAGCAAGTTGTGAAGTTCATAACAGTTATGTAAGTTTGCTTTGTATCTCAGGGCAGAGCCTGCCACTGTGAAAGTTGGAGTACCAACCCCTAGCATTTGATTCACTACTAACACTCAGTAAACAAGTCACAATGAAGTACACTGTATATCAAAGAGAGGAATTACATGCCTGTTCCTGTCAGTCAATATATGAACAGTTTACAGATGGGCAGCCTGTATTAAAACATCAAAGATTTTCAAAGCAAGCATGGCCTGGTGAGATATTTCTGACAGATATATTAATTTGTGAAAAGTGCTATAAACAAATGCATCTGGGAACAAATTAATTTATCATGGATGCAGCTTCTGAGAGATCCCCAATATTAATGGAACATACACTGCTCATACATGTAAAAGAGTTCAGTAATTCATTACTTATGATTGTAATGCTTTGTTTGGTTTCTCTGTATTTACAGACAACTTGATGGGATTATAAATTCTGCACCAACTTCATTGAATAAACTGACTTGGAGGTTCAGTTCTGCAACCCATCCTTTGTGTAGTAATATCATAGCTGCAACATTGTGACAGATACACTGTATTACATTATTAAGAAACACATATTAACTAATTATTTTTAAGTGCCTGTTAAATTAATCAGTTTTTCTTAGAGATAATTTACTCATGGTTTATTTAAATAATTGGCTTTTTGGCTTTAAAATGATATTTATTGAGCTTTTAAATCAATTTTGTGATAATCTGCATTGGACATGGCATAAATTGATATTTTGCCAACACGAAATGGAGAACTGGGTCTTAAGCAAAGTTGCAGGATTAGCATTTTTGTAGAAAGAAAGGGTTGAGAAATTTGTGACATTCTACAGACAGCCTTGCCATTCGCAATGTCCAATAAGGTTAATTTGTTCCATTCTGTTGTAGAAATAGTGTTCTCTAATTTATAAATTACTTCAATCTGTTGTTTAAATGATTGCCTTATAACCCCATGTCTGGCTTTGGTGCATGTAGGATATTGATGTATTTTTTATCCATTTTGCTGTAAATTATCGTAAGTGATGTGTCAATCAAAACATATCTTGGATATGCTGGGCTCTTCTGACAAATGTACCTATGCCTGATATCCTTGGAGTGCATTTGGTTGTGTAGTGCAGACAAAATACATGTACATAATATAATTTCCTCTTAGCTTACTGATAATTCTTGGTATAATTTAATCATAGCAAAATTAATTAATGGAACCCAATAACAGCTCTTGTAGTCCACAATGCCAGTCGAGAAAAAGAACAAATCACATTGAAATTGAGTAATAAAACTACTATTAGAAGCCTATGCAAGTATTCATTATCAGCAAAAAATATATATATATATCGTAATTACCATTTATGCGAGGGTGATTTTGCTCATTGCAAACCCTTCCAGCAGGAGCAGACTCCATACAATAGTGAAGATGGCTAAATGCATCTTTGGGGACAAGTTAGAAAACAAAACTTTCCAACTTTTCACATATGTATACTGTTTTGGTATTTTTGTGAGATTACATTTGGTAGAGATTCAGGGACTGAGTATATTGTAACCACTGTATTTCAATCAGTCCCCACAACAAAAAAATGTGTAAACTTCTTTTGTGTGGGAGTCCCCATGTTAACTAAGGAAGAATATAATGATTAATAACAATGCCTTGTCTTTCTCAATAAGGTAGGAAAGAACAAGAAATGCCACCAAAAAGCACAGAAGACAGTTGTGTTATGTGATCAAGATTTTTGGTGGCTTTCCAGAAATCCTTGAAATCATGGCTCTATATTTCATAATCACACCATCTTTCACCTCGATCTGCTGATGTAGTACTAGTTCCGGCTGAAACTATTAAATCATTCGCAATTTACCTCATACATGTTGGATTATTTTCATTAGTAGCAACATTCCGAAAAATAACTGAGGAGGTCCGCTTTTAGGCTGGCCTAAATCTATATATTACGATCGTTGATTAAGGCCTCGTCCACACTAAGCCAGAGAAATTTGAAAACGAATCAATCACCGGTCAGTTTGGATTTGTGTTTGAGGAAAACTCGGACAGGGAAATCATATGATAATCGTGACGTCATTGTTTCCAAAAGCTCCGTTTGCAAAATGTTTTCCGTCCATACTAAACCAAAATGCCGGCGTTTTCAAACTCCTCTTATTTGAAGAGCGTTTTCGTGACGGATTAGAGTGGATGTTAGGCCTAACCGTGGAAAAATAAAGCTGCGATTCTTAATTTTTCCTGTGAAGTGTGGACGGGGCATAAGAAATGGTCGATTGGCTCGTCCGTTTTTAACGGTAACCTGTAACAGATCAATAAAAATTTGTTTATGTTTACATTATCTTTAGGAGTGTTGACACCATAATAATGGCAGCTACAGTGGATCCAAGGCCGAAAAAATTGCAGCAAAATGCCGTCCTTAAGTTCAAGAACCTAGAGGTAACAAGAAAAAGCTCTTATGAATAAAGGAAGTGATCCTTTCAATTTAAGTTAGTTATGATTACATGTACATTCAGAAGTGCCCCAAGCTCGCAGGTGAGCGTCCCTGTATATGCAGTAGTAGTACTGAGATTAAGCAGCAGTCGAAATGTAAGCATTAATATTGAAAATTTTTAAATTTTTAAGCTTAAAAAATGTGGAGGAGTATAAGTAGAACATTACTGCTGCGTTGGTATGCGCTTTTTCTGTAATGTTTAATTTGTAAAACCTGACCAGCTCTATTTTCAGGTTGCTGAAGGCGAGAGATTCTGTATGTTCTGGAGCGGCTACAGCGAAAAGAAGTGAGGATCAAGTTATAATTAATTCAACGTGCTTTAATGGCAATGTCTGCATCGGATCTTATATATCCATTTCAATTCAAAAAATGTTTCAAGTTTTCAATTCATTCAACTTGGTGTTGTTGTTTCTGTTGTTTTGATGGTGTTGGTGCTCTCGTGTTGCTGCTGCCGTTAACTTTGTTGCTGCTCTTGTTGATGTTGGATTTGTTGTTGTTTTTGTTGTCAGCTATTGTGGTTGTGATGATGATTACGATGATGATGATAATGTTAATGACGATAACATTGACTTTGACGTTGACGTTGACGTTGACGTTGACGTTGACGTTGACGTTGACGATGACGATGACGATGACGATCAGGATCAAGATGAAATATGACCATTATTATTCTCCAACCCAAAAAGAGATTTCATCTCAGTAAGGTTAAGCATAGCAACGCGAACCGATCCATTGTCAAATTCAAACGATAACTTCTCGCAGTCTGAATTCACGAATGAAAGCAGAAAAAGTAATATTGTTTTTCCACATCAAGAGTGCCTTTCTGTAAGACCAACATTTTGCTGCACTGTTTTCTTAGCCCTTAATTTCAAGCAGCCAGTATTCCTGCTGAGTTGTTTGATTATCTAGCTAAATTCATGTAGTAAATGTTGGATGCCATTGATGTATAGTGTGCAGTACTGGTGTCATTTTTGTTAAATACCTGTTTTCAGTCCAGACGGATGGTCAGATGAAGGATGCCATGTTGTGAGATCGGAGAGCAGCTCAGTACAAACAGAATGCAGCTGCAATCATATGACTCATTTCGCTGTTTTAGTCGGCTATGGTGATAACCTAGAGGTAATAATAAGAGTAGGCAACATTAAACTCTTACTGACAAAATGTCAATTAATCGGAGTGTATTATGCCATTACATTAAGAAATGTTGTGAATACAAGTTAATTTGAGTTGGAAAATGATCAAAACTTCGAAGTTTTCAAGTTACTCTCTTTGCAGTTTTATAATTACTATAGCTTTTGAGTGTCTTTCAGTTTCCCAGATTTTCGCTTGACAACTAAATGTGCACGAATGCTAACCTAACCGTAACCTGACATAAAAGAAGAAAATAATATAGTCTGGGATAGTCCGTAAACAGGCTATCCTGGGTAGTAGCGACGTTAACAGGAGTGCAATTGGTGATAAAAAATAGTAACTTGACATGTTAACTCGAAGACCGACTCTTGATTTGCACAGATCTAATAAATTGCCAGACAATCAGGTAAAATAATCAGTGATTGAAAAATTCTTGTTTTTTCGCCTGTCTCTCCTTTGTACAGCAGATCACAAAAACAGATGAGAAGATATTGACGATTCTCACTTACATAGGGTTGGCTGTCTCCATCATAGGAATAATTCTCACGATAATCTCTTATGTTTATTTCACGTAAGTAATGAAAATACTTCATAGAAATCACTTGCTTTAAAAGATACTCATGATCAAATATGAAATTGGATTGTTGGTGAGAGACGGTGGATTTTATACGTTGGTAAAAACTATATAGTACATTTACAAAATGAATAAATTTCATGAATTTGAGTGTAAACCCTTGCATAAATTACAAGCTTTAGTTTCAGGTCTGCATTATGCTTAAAAAAGGTTTCGTTTGTTCGGATAAATTGAATGTTTCTTTATTAATTTTCCTTTTTAATTTGTTGTACAATATGCAGTTTACGTTTGCCGGTTTTATGTCATGCTCTAAATCAGTGTCCTGGTTTGGTGATTTCAAACAATATTTTCTATTTTAATACCTTTTTGTGTAATTTAATTATTTTACCCATCTTTTATTTATTTTATTTTGTTTTGTTTCTCTATTGTACCAGCGATGTACATCAGCCTCTCTCTCAAATCAGGATTAGTCTTGCTAGTTCTCTCGGAGCAGGACAAGTAATCTTTCTTGCAGGAATTAATGCCACAGGAAACACGGTAAGGGAACTTTAATCCCATTTGTTGTAGCTTTTAATTTAGCCATATTTAGGGCCAAGAATACAAAAGCAGAAACAGGCACAACGTAGGATGATTTTTTAACGTGTACAATATTTTGGCTGGCCAAACCAGCCTTCTTCAGGTACAATGAGAATTTCACATTGGGACGTGTTTTTATGTAGTATAATGAATAAGTTGCCAGTAATCGGATACCCGTGTTTGCGCGAAGAACTCTGGGATCGTCAGGGGGCAAACATTGCTAGTCGCTGAAACGAAGTGTATGGCGAAAAGTTGTTTCGAGGTACAAGAAAACGATTTTTGAGAGGGATCAACGCTTTTTCGCCGTCGTTTTGATCGCAAATGGATTTGGGCAATGTTAATATGTGGAATATGTAAGTTTTTCTTTGAATAACCGTGAAATATGTGACAAAATCTACCGATAACCTCCGTTGTTTGCGTGAGGTTTATTGTGAAATTTACATCGCGTAATGGACTGAAAATATTACAAAATTAATTAGGTATGAATCGAGACGGAGGAATAACCCAGTAAAGCCTTTTAAGTTGTGTACAGGCTACTTTTGGCTTATTTGAAAGCTCAGTCGTACAAATAATACTGGAAATAAGCCCGGTGGCGATCATTGTACTGTCAGGGGTTGATTTAATGACAAATGAGTCCGCGCGACTCGTGCTGTGTGGCTACTGTGTTGCTCAAAGCCTTTGTTTTGCTTTTACAAGCAGGTATTTCAGTGATTTTCCATTCTATAACAGATCAAGGGTAGCTCCTTGAATATATCTCTAAGTATTTGTATTTGAAAGTGCCATTTGTGCGTGATTATGCTTTCCAAAGCTTGGTATTGACGGTTGAGTGAAATACTACACAAAGGGTAGTAGTTCATTCTGCAATTTTCGATTTCTGTTTTAGAGCTTCTTTTCTGTCCTAATATTTAACTTCTCGGAGGGTCTTTTCTACCATTTGCTCCGGGTAGCCTCTCGAGATCAGGCGTGTATTGAAATTTTCAATATTCTCTTCAATGTATTTCACAATAAACCTCACGCAAGCAAAAGGGAGTTTATCGGTAAATTGTTTCACTTATTTCACGGTTATTCAAACAAAAACTTACATTTTCCATGTATCAAAATTGCCAAAATCAATTTGCGATAAAAGCACGGCGAAAAAGCGTTGATCTCTCTCCAAAACCATGTTTTTGGGCGTCGAAACAACTTTTCGCCATACATTTCCTTCTAGCGACTTGCAATGTTTGCCCCCTGACGATCCCAGAGTTCTTTTCGCAAACACGGGTATCCGATTACTGGCAACTCATTCATTGGGTAACACCGGAAATACGTAAAACCAAACGGATTGACAGTGTAATTTAAAGATAAGGGAAAATAAAATAATGAAATAGCGTAATAACAAGAAATTAGTAAAATGTTTCTTCGCGGATGTTAAGAACATCAGGATCAATTGTCCTGCCTTTTTGAATTAAAAAAAGCTTCCCTGGCCTTACGGATCGAGTAAAGTCCCTTTTGCACTCTCTTTCGCATGTTTGGATGGCTATTTGATTTTTGTCCCGATGGTCCATTTTCAAATGAAAGTTGTTGTAACGGAGCGCTATTAGTTGTCGTTTCATTACTGGGTGGTTTTTTACAGCATTTTAAAATAATAATTATATTTAAATTTTTGTGCGGAGATTACAGAGAAATGTAATGCCCTTTAAAGAGGGTACACAAAGCAGCTCGTTTTATGCAAAGTTTCTTAGGTGGCAAATTAATGTTCTTCCGAAGATTATCCCAGACAGGGAAGGCTACTGAGTAGAACCATTTCAATTAGTTACCATCATGGCAGTGGACCAACCAGTGTCAATCAAGACGTAAATGTGGATTATTGCAGCATGAGCTATTCAATTAATGCAATGACCTAAATAATATTTCTCAGACAAACGTTTTCACGGAATTTTTATCATGAAGAGAAAGAGAACAGAAACGCATTCGCAGACCTTAAAAGCGAGAGTAAGAACTTTAAGAACTATGTGTGTTGGACAGGAGGATGAAGTTTCTTTGAGGTAGTGACAACCAAGTATTAACAAATTCACTCCATACCTTACAGACTGTCTGTGTTGCAGTAGCGGCCCTTACGCAGTATTTCTTGATGGCAGCTTTCTTTTGGATGTTCGTCGAGGGAATCTACCTTTACTTGTTTGTAGGCAAGGTTTACAACATCAACAACAAGATGACCATCTATCATGTCATGTCATGGTGTAAGTTGTAGCGAAATCATTTGCTTTTGGGTTATTAGCTGTTAAAGCTTCTTAACATTGTCACGAGAGACTAGCCTTTGTCGTCATCACATGTATTGTCTTGTTTGTACTGCACATATGTGGCAGAAGTTTGCAAGGACCTCGATTGGATTTAAACGTAAGCTTGAGTTGAAGATTTACGGCACATAAAACTTGCTGTGGAATTAAACCGAGTATTTGTTCCTGTGTGAACTGAAGGTATGTGTATGATGTTGATGCCGGACAAACACTACTTTGAATCGCCACTTGAGTCCTGTTCTAGACACCGTCCTGTTTTTTGTTTTTTGTTTTTTGTTTTGTTTTTTTTTTTTTTCTCATTGCAGGTTTTCCTGCTGTTATGGTTGCAATTTCGCTGAGTATTGCTGCAGGGAAAGATGGCATCCAGAGTTTAGTCAGTGACGAATAGTAAGAAATGCATTTCTGTAAGGCTCTAACCCCCTTTTCCATACTTGATTCATCAGGTTGCCGTATTTTTTTTTTCCTTTGCATTTAACAATTATTTCACGAGCGCGCACTGGACATGATGTGATAGATAGCCGACGAGGCGCAGAAAGCCAAGTTGGCTATAATTATCTCTTATCTAACAAGCGCGAGTGGAATAAAACGCCCCCTTCCCCTCAATAAAAATGTAGAAAACTAAACTTAAATAAGAATAAAAACGACGCAAAAAAGTAACGCGTACCCTTACAACATTTGTAGAACATTTTATAATGGCCAATATACCATGATGGCTAATTATAAGACAAATAAATAAAATAAACTACAATATTTAGAGAGGAAGCCACATCAGCCTTAGCAGGTTTTCATGCGGGCGCTCTATCCTGGTCGAATTGGAATTTGGAGATGTTTTTGTGGAGTGAGGAAAACCGGATACCTTGGAAAAAAACCCTCGGAGCAAGGCCAGAACCAACAACAAACTAAACCCACACATGGCAGCAGGCCGGAATCGAACCCGGGCCACATTGGTGGGAGGCGAGCGCTCTCGCCACTACACCATCCCTGCTCCATCCCTGCTCCATTCCTGCTTCTAAGCCAATGAAAACTCCTTAATTGCATTATCCAATGATCCAATTTTTGATAGAGATTAATAGCTTCTGACCCTTTTAGCTACCATCATTTAGACACATTAGAGGTGTTTTTTTGTTGTTTGCTGTTCCTTAATGCATTGTTGATTTTGGTTCAAGCTGCTGGATGACTTCAGATAACAATCTGATCTGGATGTTTGTTGTATTTGTGGCGATGATCGATGTTGTGAGTAAATCTTACCTCGGGTTTATCTAAAAAAAGACTGTCTTCTGTCTTAGGTATCTCATAATCAAATAACTCCACTTGCAATAAATCGATCGATCAAGTTTTTGAAGTTAAGATAAAAAAACCCAATCGTTTGTAAGGCTTTGAGCTCAGTCAGAGCTCGCGTACTATTGAAAGGCGAAGTAATATGTGTTTGTTCTCGGCCAAACAAATTTCTAGCTTTAAAAGGTAACTGTGCACCAGTAAAGTTGCTTTATTTACTTTTTCTTTCGCAGCTGAAAGCTCCCAGTCTGAGCTTTCAATCTTATCAAGTATTATAAACTTTCTTTATCTTTTATACCAAGGTTTGCATATCGATGCTCGTGCGAGTAATCAAGAAAACCACCACAATCCAACCAACAGAAGAGACCCACATTCAGCAGATACGGTAATTAATAATTTTCAACGAATACGAAAAGTTCCTCCCAGTTCTCGAGCAGAGCCGATCGATGATTGTATTAATAGCCTGCTTCTGTGTCTTTTTGATTTAACAGCGCCATTTATTAAAAGCAACTGAGAGTACTGATAACGTTGTCTCCTTGCAGACTTGACATCAAGGCATGCGCGGCGCTGATTCCTTTCCTGGGAGTCACGTGGTTGTTTGCTATCCTGTCGCCTCGGCACAAAGCTTTTGTTTACACTTTTACGATACTTTACTCCACTCAGGTAAGTTTTTTAGTCCTCGTTTTAATAATTTATTTATCATCGCAGACTTTTAGGAGCTTTTTTACGGTAAGAATGAGAAAATTCAGTTATATACAGATATTTTTTCCATGGTTTAAATTTTTGGTTTCCCGGAATACCTTATCATGCTATCTCTAGCTTATTATGATTAGTTTCATCCTTTACTTTCTTAGTAGCTGTTTGTCATGTGAGACAAGGAAAGACAAGAAAGTTGAAAAGTAAATATTTAACCCAAAAAAAAAAAAAAGTAAGAGCAAAAAAGCTGCCTTTTTTATCCTTATACAGATAAATGTAGAGGTGACGACAAAATAATTTGATGTTCTATATAAAATTAATGCAACCGTTCCTTTCTCTGGCAGGGATTCCTGATTTTTTTCTTTCACTGTGTGAGCAACATTCAGGTAAGAGTACCGACCTGCGAGCGGTCGATGAACTCCCTCGCCAGCATTTCGCAATGTTCGAGAAATAAAACTTTAAAATGTTGGGAATAGCTCTATCAGATTCGCTTAATTTCACCGGAAAGCAAGTTAAGGAGCAGATATACTCAATGAGCTCAAGAGTTTCTCAAGTTCCACGTACAGTTTAATTTTATGTAAGGGTGTGATAAAAGGTTTATGTTTAGGTTTTATGCTATGACACTTTAAAATATCTATCTTTAGTTTTTGTTTCATTGTAGGCTGTCTGGTGCTTTTAAGCTTTAGCCTACATTAGGAAAGACCTTCAAGAAAAGACTGACTTATTACTCGCAGTTTTGCTTGACTTTGTACAATTGTTTCATCCTCAGATTACAGAGCGTATCAGAGCAAGGGTCAACGTTTTCAGGATTGGTCGAAGTGCAAACGTTGGAATTTCTCCTTACAAAACTCCAACAGTTTCGACATATGTATAGACATAGTTAATTTTACTTGTTCGCACACTTAGATATCATGGTAACGATGCGTCCCATAGACTTGATAATTAAGCAGAGCCGTCCACACACGCACAAGCTAGTTTACAGGTGCGACAAGAAAACAAAATAACAAACTAAAAATGTTCATTTGGGACTAAATATTAAGCTAAACTAAACATTAAGAAAAAAAAAAATCAGTTTAATCAAAGTGATTTCGACATTGTGATGGCCTTTTATGCAAAGATAGAGAAATTGAACAGAAGTAACGACTAAAAGTGGCAATCTTATTTGTAAATCTCCAGCTGCTATGGTATATTTCAATCCTGAGGATACAGATAAGGTTCTTGTAAAAGAAAGCTCTCCATTGGTAGTTTGTCCAACTGTAAGGATATTCAGGTAATCGCCTGGGTAAAAGCTCACAGCTGTTAACTTAACGTTTTGCAAACGATGCTCGGCTTAAATTTGTTTAGTCATTTTCACCAGGAAATCTAACACATTCTAGGAACAATTTCAAGTGTACTTAAACGAGACCCACTACGGCCAAGTCGAAGAAGCCGACAGTTTTGTAGGGTCTCTCGTTTTCTGCGTAGCCTGAATTTCACTAGTAACAACAATCAGGTCAAAACAAAATATTTACTACTGCTTTAACAAATTAAAATAAAGATAGTTGTTTTAGTTGTTGTTGGAGAGCTACCAAAAATAAAATAATGGTCTGCGCTTTCGCTGTCCGTATTTACTTTACCAAAATCGATTTTACTTTGAAAAGAAACCAACATTGTTGTTGCAATAATACCTCATTTTCTTCAGGATCAGTCACAAATCCAGATGTACTTTTAAAGTTGCGGAAATACAGATCCCCGTCATTCCCCTGAGAATCCACGTAAAGCCTGGATACTTTGAGAACTATTTGCGAGTGCAGATTTGGGATGTAATCTCATTTAATTTATATTGTAGACCTAAAAAAAAGCGGTATTTCGAAAATCCGCAGAAAATTTTGAGAGCAAGTCGTGAACGTGCAAAGTTTGTTTAAAGTCTACGACTGTTAAACCTAACGCAGCGGACAGCATTTCCTCCTTGATCACGATCCATACCGCCTGCGCGTAATTCATGAACACGGTCGATTTTTTACAAAATTACGACTTTTTTTATCCTACTCGTCTTTGTTGGACAAAAGATTTTCCGTATCCTTGCAATGCTGTCTAGTAAACGGTTTCTTTTAAGTCATCGACGGATTGAATAGCAAATGTCGTCACAACGGTGGAATAATACGTCAATCATCTGTCATGCAAGTTGAGCTTATTTAAAAGATGATGCTTACCGTCCTCTTCCAACACAACCATCTTTCGCACAGCCATCTATACGGAAAAAGCAAATTGTCAATGTATGTCGGTGGTGTTCGAAAAAGCATTGGAATCAGAATTGTTACCTTACCTCCGTTTGGCTAATTTCGAAGCAGTGAAGCACGCACAAGGACCATGAAAAACAATTTCAGACTGATGGCGGTCAGAACTCTCTTAGTAATCGTCTTCTTTTGTAAGTATAAACTTCATCTTGTGTTGCTGACAATAGTGTTACTTATATAAGAAACCCACAACATTCGTTTATCTGAATTGGTCTCAGTTTTGCTTTGGATGTTTTGGTTGTCATAAGGTCTACAACCCCGAGCCAAAAGCGATGAAGCTTTCAGTTTACATCACACGGTTTTATATTATTCGGCTGTCGATTCATTTCTGCGCAATCAATTTTTTCCTTTATTCCCTTAAGTTAATTTAAAAAAAAAAAACAATGGTTTCAGTTAAAACAAAAAAAAATGCTTTTGGAGTCTTTAAAGTTTGAGTTCAGCTTTAATTTTTTTCATAAAAATATCAAACATTTTATGAAAGTTGGTTTGTGTTCAGTCGCTCACAAGTAATTTATATGAAAGTTAGCTTGAATAAGATGCAAACAATTTATCAAAAATAATTATGCACAGCTCCAACTTCGCAGCAATTATGGTGTAAGCGTTAAACGGAGTGAAGCTCAATCGGCATAATGTGGTGTTTATAGTGAGTCTGGTTACATTCAGGCTATAGGAGTGTTTCTTCATGAATTGCCTGCTATTCAAACACTCGATGAGCAGGTTATGACAGGTGGTTTTTCTAACTACATTGTCTAGCTCGTCCTATTCCCTCTGAATATTTGAATACTTAACATTTATGAAGCTCAGGTGGTTTTCCGCCAGACTAAATTGTTTGGTGCCCGAAGAATAATGTGCATAGACATGTAAATGAAAAGCTACCTACAGTCGTGATCACCGTTATCATGGTTAATTTTAACTGTTTCCAATTGTCGTGGGTTAAACAACCAGTTCTAGCGAGGTATAGTAAAGCAGCTTTGTGGCAGCTGTGTCTGCAAAAGGCAAAGATTCACTGACACCAAGATGATATACAAACTACGGTTAAGAAATATTTCAGTGGCCGGAAGAATTTGTTAAAGCAAACGCTGTCTTATATCTGCTTTTTCGTGGCTTACATGAATTTTACGTTATCAACAAATGTTAATGTTCTGATATCTTCATATATAGTCAGTCCGACACATTTTCGTTGGCTGAATTCAATTTGTAATTATAATGAACGTAAAATACGATGAGGAGACTTATCTTCAGGTTAATTAACTTTTTACATTGACTTAAAGATTTGTGAAAAAATTAAATCTAAAATCGTTAAATGATCGCAAGATATATAGAAGAGGGGCTGTTTTCCAGAAAAGGTGTTATAATTCTGTTTAAACAATGGGCTCCCTGTGGATTTCTCAAGGTTAACTTCATAAGGGGACTTGAATTACAAATTAAAAGATCTGCATACAATAGTCTGTTTACATCGAAAGGGTGTTGCTGCTCGCAGGGTAGTTGCTTGATGGATTCGGTTAAGTTAAGCATCAGTAATTTTGTTGTACATGTAAGAACTTGAAAAAGTTATTATGAATTCGTTGAACTTGATCATAACCTGGATGAAAGCAAGAAGGAGAAACTCACAGCTAGCGACAAGACTCGTGGTTCGACCATGTAACCTCCAAAAAAGGTTGAAAGTGTTATACTCCATCAAAACTTCATCCTAGTCATGACCTATTTTGGATTACCGTTTGATCGATTTTGGTTGCTTCCACAGCAGGTTGTTTAAAAAATATCCCCACATTTTTTTCTCTTTCCCTGGCTAGCGCTTTGTTTGTTTGTTTGTTTGTTTTTTTCTGTTTGCCCTGCCAGAATGCTTTCCTTGGATCCCAATATTTCCCTGCAATGAAAACTAATTTGGCTGTGAAATCATATTTCCCCGCGAATTTCAATGGGTTATTTTTAATTACTTGGGGTAACCGTTCCAAGCTTGTGTTTCATTGGTCTACTGCACGACCACGTTAACAACCTCTGATAAGATGTGATAACCTTGAAAAACCTTAGAAGACAATCGAAACTCGCTTTATTTTTGGCAGCTTCCCTTCCTCGACGCGAATTAATAGAGGACTTCGTGGACGTAGATGAGCCGAATTTTACGAAACGCGGCCACAATGTTCTTCAATTATCATTGCGTCAAAGCGCTTCTTTGATAATTCAAATACTACTTCTTTTAGGGCTTCTCGTCTGACGAAGATCGGCAAATATTTTATTTGTTATTTCCTCAGTAACCAATAGGAATATCGAGAAAGCCTGAACACACTATAGAAATCCGTCATCTGCTGATTGACAGGTGCAGTTAGTTTGGTCGTACGTGCGAACACGAAGGCAGGTAATTCAGTTTAGGAAATACTGTCAGTTTTGGGTTTGAAGGCTTAGGGGCGCTAACTAAAAGACGAGATCTTTCATGCGTTAATTATCATTTTATTAGCTTTACGGTGCAAAATAAAGTTTATGTATGTATGTATACCTTTTCATGGTTTTGTTAAGAACGACGCTGGCCGGTACGAAATATGTTTTTCAAGACACCTATGTATATCTACAGTAAGATTAATTCAATACTTTTATTCTTACCTCAAATATCTCACCATTTAAGAGTTGCTGAGACTAAAACGTTCGAAGGATTGGTAGTTTTCAAATTTGGAAAATGATGACGTCACTTGAAAACTGGCAATTATTACATTCATTTTTTATCACGGAAGAAGCCCCTATCGACCAGCCTGCGACCAATTTTTCTGCTTTTTAATTCGTATAATGACGATATAGGTACGGGTGGAACACGGCAATTCTATCTTCCTTCCGTCCCTCCGTCTTTCCTGTTAATGTTTTCTACATCCACTGACCAGTACATAAAGCGGTTGCCGTCACCTGCGCCCAAGTCGGAACAGATTTATTTACCAAGTGGTTTGTTTCTGTGCCAATGATTTTTATTCGTTGGTCGTTTCTGCACGAGGGCGAGCGTATATTTTTTAACTTGAAGTTGTCGCTGTTAAACTAATTCAATGCTGTTCAATGGAAGTAGCGCCCTGTATGATTGACCTGAACGTAACACCCGGACACGAGTCGCATTTAAGCTTATAAACGATTGTAAGGGAAAGACTTCAAGGTTCATCCTCTTCGATTCGATTGTAAGGGAAAGTCTTCGTCATTTTTCCTTCGCAATACTATCTGACACTAGTGATAACTTAGGGCTCGAATAAGGCTCACATACTTTGAGTTCGAGATCGATCGATTTGCTGGACGAATTCTCGAATGATTAAAAGCTTAGCTTCATGTGATGTTTCATTGGAAAGCAAACGCTGTGTTTTGTTAAATGTTTGGTTTTTTTTTATTAAGCATTGGAAAGGCAATGACTCTGTTTCGGTAAACTTTTTTTTTATATATCTGCTAATATAATAATGATAAAAGAAAAAAAAAACAGTAAAAAAAAATTAAAAAATTGTTGCGCCTCGTAGGATTCGAACCCACAACCTCTCAGGCGATCTTTTACTTCTCTGCGCTACATAGGCATCTAAGAAATACGGTGAAACATATTTGATATAGATTTAGGTCAGCCTAAAACGGTAACTTCTGGACCGGGTTGTTCAGAGCCCGATTAAGCTAACCCAGGATAAGGTAGAATTAATATTTTCATTTGAGTTTTGTAACTTTGTGGTGAGGTTTTCTGTACATTGGCGTTCTGTTTTGAGTTTTAACACAAAACAAAAGCAGTGAAAACGGTTAACTTCTAGTCCTGGGTTATCGTTAACCGGCTTCCAAACAACCCAGCCCTGTTTTCAACAAGTTAGCCTCACATGAACCCACGATCCAATCGAAAAACAGCGCATGGTCAGCGGTAAACTTCCAAAAAACACGTGACCTCGATGAGTTCTAAACTTGAGCCCATGATATGGTGACGTAATGCTAGTCAGCGGATACCTTAATTTGACAGATGTCAGTTGGTCATAACATGTATGTCTAATATCAAAGAAGAACACGGTAAACCAAGTCTGCATGTCCCTGTCAACCTATTATTTGAAGTATGGCCGCCATGTTACGCGACTCCGTCGTCGTCGTCGCCGTCGTGCGTACGCGCCCACGAGCAATACCGCTAGCCATGATAACCATGAGAAAATCCATTCACGGGCTTCCTCTTCTTTCCTATGTGGGTAAGGGGCTCCGCTGGGCGGCCCTTCGGGCTGCCGGAGCTCAGCTATTATGTTGCTTTCGACGGAGGAGAATTATTGTCTTTCTGGCAATGTTTCTCATTCGTGCATTCGTGGACTGTTTGGATGGTTGATAATGCAACAGTGGTTCGGCGCTTCGGCAAACGCCGCTCTAAACACGCGCTGAACTCAATTCATAAATCATACAAATTACAGAATAATTGATTCAAATGTGATGGACTGGGCAAACGTCAGAAAAATACATACTCCTCCATCTGCCAAACGGTATTTTCCCCCCTGGCGGGCATGCGCTGCACAAAGACAATTTCGCGACCAGGAATGCATTCTCGCCCCCAGAGGACGCGCTCTTTTTGGTGCTGACTAAAAGGAGCGCGGCCTCTGGGGACGAAAATGAAGGAAGGGAATGCCGAAAGTCATTGCTGACATACATACTTTATTGGAACTCCCTTTAACAGGGCTTTTCAGTCACAATAAACATCGCACAGCGTGATGGAAATGTGCTCTTCCTGTTTCATTAACACTAAATATAAATGCTTGAGATGCAAATTGCCTACTTGCAATAAATACTCAGTGTTTGAAGAAATAACGAGGACGTCGAAGGGTTGACAGCTGTTTTAAAAAGCGTTGTCTACTGCGAGGCTTGTGACAGGGATCTAAAGAGAGCCGCGCCGAGTCTACCGTTGTCTGAAGAGAAGAGTATCGGCATTTTGCTAGCAAGTCCTAGCAGTAACTAGTCGCGCATCGGGTGAATTGCACGGAGACACGTGCTCATTCCCGTGTTTTAATGAAGTGCAACTACTAAAACAGGATCGACGCAGGTTCAACGTTTGCTACCACGCTGGAATTAAGTCGACTCTTTGTCGCACCTATTTTTAATTTATTCGACGCGACTTGGATTTGACGTTTGCCCTAGGGCTAAGTCGTAATTGCTAAAGTGATACGTCGGAACCGCTTTTGTAAGCTGCCATAGCTCTCATATCCATCTACTAATGCAGCCGGACAGATGGTGCAAACTGTCCGAAAAAGGCTCACAAGAATATTGCATATTGCTGTTTGTAGATTTTTCAAGTTAAATAAGACGCTAGAAGAAGTCAATGATCCATTCAGAAGGCAATGTTAACCACGATGTTACCCGCAGCCTTGCTGTTAATCCTCATTTCGAGTGAGTATCAAGTCCACTCTGTTTAACCTTTTGTTCCAGCAGCTCTAACAGTAACCAGTAACCCTACGACAAAGCAATGCAAATGTTTCATGATATAACTTTGACCGAACGAGTTCCATAATATTTCATACGGCCAGTAGGACAATGAAATGGGAAGCTTTCAGAAGTACGGGGTTTTAAATGGAGTTACATTATTGCCATGTTAACGTCTTTGCAATTACAAGCAGCCCCAAAGCGTTTTTCTTCAAAAATTTCACGTCTAGATTTCAAATATATATTTTAATACGTATTTTTATTTTCATTTTTTTTTTTTACCACTGTGTCCTTAGAAACCATCTCGAGCAAACACTTGACTGCTTTTCTTGGGCATTACATTTCCGACTTCTTCTCACCGAAGTCGTACCAGACATATAGAGGCCACTGCACTCCTTTCACTTTCCTTTTGAGCCGTTTGACATCACGTATGTTTGTTACTCTGACCGCAATACTGGTCCTTTCATCGGAGAAACGCCTAAGTAAAGGAACCTGTCCTTCATGATTGGCAGGACACATTACCGACAGGTGCAAAGGGCTAATCTCTCATCTGCCTGCTTTACATTTTGATGACAAAAAACTACCTACAGTACACGTAGATTGGAAATGGACAACACAAAAGACGGCATGATCAAGTCCGACTTATAAAAGTGTGTTATTTATTACCGCCAAAATAATTTAAATTCCTGTCTGAATTATTGTTTGGAATGGCTTGTTTTCAAAATTTATTAAGCGCTGGACTAATTCCGAAAAATTACCTTCGTTTGTTTAAACATGATGCTAGAAGTAAATTGATCCGGAATAATGAAAGGTAATATGAAAACGGTCATCAGTAAAGTAAGTGTAAATTTAAGTCAGTCTCTGCCTGCTTTTTAAGAAATCTCATGTTCCTTTTCCGTCTACCATTTGATTTATCAGTTATTGTAGTTAACCCTTCATTAAATATCCTCAAAACAGTTTCCTTGTAGTTTCGACCACTCACTGACCCTCCGACTCAACGAGTGTTTGTCATTGTAGTTTTCTAACTCGTGAGCCGAACTTTTATTAATTTTCGAATTATTTAGGTCAATAAACATAGTTTTCATAATTTGGATGTCGAGCTGG
>NC_138152.1:6452145-6494645 GCF_964199315.1 Orbicella franksi
TTCTTTATGATGGGGTCTAGTAGTTTCATTTGATTGCAGTCCTAATACGAAGGACTCATGTTACTCTACATGTATATGTTCATGTATATGAATATTATAAGGAGCTGCTAATTTTCAGTTGAATTTGTATTTCTGTATTCCACTGCAAAGCTATAGGTTCATTTCTATGTTAAGTTTTGGCAAATGTAGTGAGTTCAGGTGGATTTCACTTGTTGACATTCTTGACTTCAAGCAACCTATAAGGATGAAGTTCCAAAGTGTTTCCAACTGTGTACTTATACGTGCAGTTTGGAGAGCCATTTTATATGCTTGTAACCAATGTCTTTTGCAAAGAATGAGTTTCAAAAGCTTAAGTGGCAGTTGTTGACATCACCTTTTTGAATGTTGTAATCACTTCGCACATCATCTATGTGGAGGTGGAGAGATCTAACATTCTGAAACAAGATTACTTTTGTTTGGGGTAAATTGTCGGTCTGTAACAGTACTAAACGCACAAGGCTTGCTTGTGTTCTTTAAGTCTGCTCATTTCACTTTTAACCTTCTCAGTGATCTTTATTTTGTTTTCATTCAAATTAAGAATATGCAGTGCAGAGCTGTTTCGTACACGGCTCAAGCCAACATAATGCATGTGCTCTCTTGAGGATGCTGGAAAATCAACAACTGCCTCATTTAATGTGTCGCCTTGACAAAGGTGAATAGCCTTGGCAGCAGCAGGTCTAAGCGGAAATTGGCGCCGGAGAATTTGGACTTGACTTTTTTTATTGACTCGAAATTGTCTTGTTACTTCCAATACTGGCGTCCAATTTCTATCTATAGTTGCCTTGTACAAATGTACATTTTCTCTGCGCTGGTTTCTGCCTATGTCAGGATGTGGAAAAGAGACCCAGATAATACTTAGTCTGGTGGAATTTTCAACTCTGTGGTCTGTTTTCTATGACACATGTACACTCTGCACCATTGGTGAGTCCGTCAGTCACATCAATATTAGTTGTCAAGTCATATTTTGCTGCAGTTGCTACCGACACTAGCGAATATAAACCCATTGTCTTTGTTGGATCATCTGGGATTTTGTATTTCATTTGTTTCTTGAGATCATCAGAAATGTCACCAACTATAATGTCCACAACCTTAATCTGAGCTTTATCAGCTTTAGAGAGGGTATACAGAGCATTGTTGTGCGCATCTACTGATGTATTTGTAGTAAATAAATGTGCCATGTTCATGGGATAATCATCTTGATCAGGCCTTACATTCAAAATTCGTTGTTTCAAAATGGATATATCACGTTCAGAGCGATTTCCCTCTCTCAAACGATTGAGTAGCTGAGCAAATTCTTTGTCATCTTTTTGTCTCATTATTTCTGTCAATTCAAAGAGGGTGAAGTACTCTGTCCAAATGTTAGTTGTAAATTCATTATAGCCAGATTGGGAATTTTCAAAGATCCACTTATCAAAAATTGGCTTAAGCTGGAAAAGATCTCCAACAGTTGCCAAGCTTATTCCGCCGAATGGTTCATTAGTTCCCATAATTTGTTGTAACCTTAAGTTTAAAAAGTTGAACATGCCACTTCCAACCATGGAAATTTCATCGATAAATATCACCCTAAGTTTGTTTAGTTTTGCTCTAATTGTATTCAATCTGTCACTGTCAAGTGCACAATACTCAAATCCTCAATTGGCAGGTATCTTAAAAGCAGCATGTAGTGTACTGCCTTTTATTTTGAATGCTGCTTTACCAGCCGGGGTAGTCTTGACAACTTTCACATCATCTGGATTTTCCCCAGCGATACTATTCAGAAATCGGATCAGAGCGTCATACAATGCATTTGTAACAGTACTTTTGCCAACTCCAGCACCTCCACTTAAGAACAATCTTAGAGGATCATCTTTTGTTTTAACTGAATGTAACACGTGATAAAAAAAAACTGTCTTTGTTTTTCATTCAAAGAGCGGACAAGTCTACGATAATCGTCATCAGACATGCGCTTTACAACAAGTTCTTCCTGATGATTACTTCTGGGGAAAATTCCAATATCATCGAGCAAATCATACTGGCTATGCTGCTTGTTTTTGCCAGGGTCAAAGCAACCAAATAGTTCACTAGGCTTTTCTTTAACAGTACAGTCTTGCTGATTGATATGCTCTGCATTTGGAGCGACATTGTCAAAGTTGTCGCATTCAGCATTATTCATATCCTCCATTGCTTTATCTAGTATTTCTGAATGGTATTCATACTGATGCCTATTACTGATAACTTCATCCTTAACCTGCTCAAATCTCTCTTGGTAAGTTTGAGTCTTTATTCAAATCTATGCTTTCCTTTCGCCATGGTGTATAAAGCATAAGTTGTTCTCTGTGATGTTTTTCTGGGTCCTTATCTTTATGGTACCTGACATATCGGATAATTTTAGCCTTCTTTCGTTTTACTAGTTTCATGCCCCCTCTCAGTTTGTATCCATTTAGTTCAAATTGTGGGTCAGTAATATTGGTGTCATTTGGGTCATCATCAGTGTTCTCCTCAAAATAATTAGTCTCTGGAAGAAAGTCAACAAAAGCTGTGAATAATGGCTCACTAGAAGTTGTGTCATCTTTTGTGTCCTTAACACACTCAAACCAAGCAACAAAGTCAGCAAGGCAAATTTTTTCTAATTGTTTTGGTCTCCGTTGAAACCGCTTTATTATGTTATCAGATTCTATGTCATGTGAATTATCAGGTAACTCTTTCAGCTTTTCCAGTATTTTTATAAAGAATGCTCTTTCATCTGGGGGTGAGGTGCTTATAAACTGAACATCATGAGATGAACGTCTTAGAGGTATTTGTGATACAAGATAAACTGCTTCTTGAGCACTGATTTCAACTGCGTTGAGAAATGTGGTTCCGATATGTCTAACTCTATTTGTAATGTCTTTATTACCTGCCTTTGCTTCTTCGGACGCTTTTTCTAGAAGTCTGCTCATACTTCGCTGGCCCTTTGTAATGTAAGACAGCATGTATGTAGCACATGCATAAGGATCTAACGCATATTGTATGTCCAAGTTTGCTTGCCAAGCTTGGAGTAAGTGAGCATTGTAATTGTTGATCCTTATTTCTGATGGTGATCTTCTAAGAAATAATGTGTCACGGTTTAATATGTTCCTGATGGCTAACTTTCTTCAGCTAATCCTAATTTTCTCAGGAAATCTTCAAAGCTTATATCTTCACCATATTTTATGCTGTCAAGGACCTGTTTAATTTTTTCGGAATTTTCTTTCATTAGTTTACTCTCCTTCTCATCATGATAGGATTCCTCAAGTGGTTTCAGTATAATTGTCCTGGGCATTGGTGGCAATGGAAAGTTAAATCGACATATGTTATTTCCTGATCTCTTGCAAGTTTTGGCATGTCTGTGCATTTGCAAATTGGCAAGATTTTCCATTTCACTTGAACTGTTTGGCTTGTGGCAGATGATAAATTTATCAGCAAATGTGACAACCTCCTCACTAGAATGTTTTTCATACCGTGATGCATCCTTTATCCAAAACAATCCATGAATATGTGGGCTTCCTCTTTGCTGAAATTCTACTCTGTGAAAATAATCAGCTATTCCTCCTATAGGTGCAAAACTGCCTTTTAAAACATCACGAATAAACAATTGCACCATGTGGTCAAAGTTCCTAGCACAGGTCACAAAATCTTTTTGAATAAGATCTGATTTTTGATCCCAAGTCATTTGTTGGATTTCATCATCAGTGTATTCTTTTTTCGCAACAATTCTACCTAAAGTTTTGAGAAGATGAGTCCACCTTGTTTCAGCAGCTGAAAAGGAGCAAAACCATGTTGGACTGCCAAGTTGACGAATCATTGCAAACAGGTCGTTTTTGCACTTTTCAGATAAGGTGGTGACCCTCGAACACTTTTTAAAACTCTGAAACCTTCATCTAGGCGTGCAAGCTTATTGAGATAATCTTCAGATTTCAAGTCTCCAGCAGTAAAACATTTTCCTTTCGTCTTACACTTTCTGTGTGAAATACAAGCGCTATCTTGAATTTGCTTGATTTGCAGCTTTTTCAGCTTATAAAAGATGTTAGGGACAGACATGGCAGCTCTCCTATCCTGACTTCCTAATTCCCACTTCGCAGTTGTACTGTATGACACAGGGACCTTTCTTTCATTGTTGTCAGGCCTTCGTTTTCTACAAAATATTGAAGGAAATGAAAGGTATTCCGAGTCCTTGTCCAAGAATATTCCTAATGGTTTGTTTCCTTCACCTGGTGCAAAACTAATAATTCTGTCTGCATTTTCTACTATGTTGGATTCTTGCAGTAATGTATCTGTAACTCCTGAAGGAGGTTGTTGCCTGCCTCGTATTATTGGTATTTTCGTCCATCGCAATTGCAGCGACAGTTATTCCTTGAACGTGTTCTGCTTGTAACGTGATAGATTCGTATGCAAGAACATTCTCACTGTGGATTCAAGTGTAAGATTTCACTTCATATGCAGGCCTATGTTAGTGAATCCTATGACCCTCATTTCTTGCTTAAATGTTTTGTAAACATTTGAGCAACTTCACTCCCCCCCCCCCCCCTCTTCTCCCCGCTGGAAAAAAAAGTGCGCGTACGCCGATGAAGGTATGTTTTACGTTAAATATAGTGTTGAATTGCATTCCTTTGCATTCATTTAATTAACCATTCATTACATCAGTCAGACATCAGTCAGACATTAAGTCATTCGTTCCTTTGTTTGCTCACTCTCGTGTTTGTTATGAAAAACGCTTTTTGTTGTTTGTTTTATTAACTTTTCAGGTGAAAAGTGCAGGATGGCATCTGCAGCCCTTTGGTGCCAAAGTGCGTGTTATGCTTTGAATAAGACATTCGACTGCAAGGGGCCACCTGCGCATGCCCTTTCTACCCAACAATGCAATGATTATAACTGCACTCTGGGATGTGGCAGCACACAAAATTGTGATCAGCAATATCATGGTGAATGTCTTCTGGAATGTACAAACAGACCGACACTTAAGCAGAATTGCAACAACGGTGAATGTGATATGGTGTGCCACGGTCAGAATTGTGAGCAGAATTGCAATTCTGGTGCTAGGAAATGCAGTCTGCGATGTGACAGCAAACAACAATGTACGCAGAATTGCAACAATGGCGAATGTGATATGGTGTGCCACGGTCAGAATTGTTTGCAGAATTGCAATTCTGATGGTAGTAAATGCAGTCTGCGATGTGACAGCACACAACAATGTACGCAGATATGCAACAATGGCGAATGTGATATGGAGTGCCACGGTCAGAATTGTGAGCAGCAGTGCAATTCTGGTGCTAGTAAATGCAGTCTGCAATGCCACAGCAAACAACCTTGTACGCAGACATGCAACCATGGTGAGTGTACACTGGAATGCCATGAACCAAACTGTACGCAAAAATGTAACGGGAATCAACTCAGCTGCCAGCCGAAGTGTCAAGTTCCAAATGACCCAATCCAATGCGAGCACACTTGTTTCGCCCACGATAACAAGTGCACCTCTACTGCTACTACGACGGAGAAAACTACTGTACCGCTCAGAACAGCCTTGGATCATCCTTGCAGGCATTTTTGCTCAGGTGAGTGGTCAAACTGCAGTAGCTTTTGTTACAGTGGCCGGTATTGCTTAGACATTGCGACAAGGGAATGAAACAAAACCTATGATTAGCAACACTTTTCGCTCTCAGTTACGCTTCATCTATACAATAAGTAATTTCTGAAGTGAGTTCTGTAGAATGGTAATCTGCATAGAGAACCTTGTCAGCTGTTTATTAAGAGAAGGTGCGGAATATGATCTTAGTTTCATCATATTTTAATAGTAAGATCTAACATCCTCATACACTGAACTCCGATAGAACAGTCAACACCGCTATCATCATCTCCACCACCGTCTCCATCCCTGACAGCCACGAAAACATCTTCTTGGTCGTCTTCATCGTCATTGGCATCATTATCATTTTCGGGATCATCTTTAAAAACTGTAACATCACCATCGCCAACAGTGTCGACACCTTCATCATCACCAGTGCCATCAGAGGACAGAAGTCTTGAATTCAATAATATTTTGTCGATAACAGCCACGACAACATCAGTAGCCGCGGCATCATTACTTTCATTATCGTCATCTTTTTGGTCATCTTCATCGTCATCAGCATCATTATCATTACCGGGATCATCCTTAAAAACTGCATCACTTTCATTACCACCACCGGTAACAGTATCAACACCCTCTTTGTCACCAATGGCATCAGAGGACAGAGGTCTTGAATCCAAAAACACCTCTCGAACGGAAGAATTGGTACGTATATGTATGTTGTTAACTAAGAAGGGAATTAAGATTGTTGTATAATGACAAAGATTTAATGTACAACATAAAGGGCACATTCCCTTGCGATACACAGCGTGCAATCCCGCGCGGGCAAGATCCCATCCTGTCCGATCGGGTAACCAATCCCAATGCCAGATTTGGTTCACCTTAAACACTCGTAGAGCTTGCTATATAATATTGTTCTGGAAAAAGTTTTCCTATTCGAGGCGATGACAAAAACTGAAAACTGAAAAAAAACAACTCTGATTAGTCTGTTAATCAGCTCATGATTCGGTTTTTGTTTTTAATGACGCTCGCTCAGTGAAATATCTAGTATAAAGTTTAAGTGTAGACTACCTACTAATTTCCAAAGTATTGAAACATCTTAAAAAGAATTGTGGGAGTTTCGTCTCAGTGACTATTGTAAACTGCTTCATTTATTTACTTCCTACAATTGTGGGAGGTGCGGTGTTTTCATGGTAAAGTTAGTGCGCTCGTCTCTGGATCGAGCGGTCCGGGTTCGAGCCTCGTCCTGCAGGGACATTACGTTATGTTTAGTTAGGAAGACACTTTACTTGCACAGTGCCTCGCTCCACCCAGGTACCGGTGTATAAATGGGTATTGGTGAAGGTAATGCCGGAGGTAACCCAGCGATGGACTAACATCCCATCCAGGGGTGAGTAGAAATACTCTTAGTCGCTTCATGTTACAGAAACCGAGATAAGTTCCAGCATGATGAGCGACGTGGCTCGTATTAACCCTCGAAAACTAAATTCCAAACTCCTAAGAATGCAAATCCACTTTATGTTTCATGTTAACAATTTCCATTCCAGGTGATAGAGTTTCTTTCTGCCTTGAACAAAACCAATGTCCGGCAAGGGTCGTCTTTGAAGGTATCCATAACTTTTTTTACTAAACTAAAGTAGCTAAGATAACTAAATTTATAATATTTATTTACTTCAGAGACATTTTTGATCTACATCATAAACTAGCCTACCCTTAAGGAAAAAGTCAGTTCAGTCACCGCCCGTCCATAAGCGATATACCATACTAAGAATGTGACGTGTTCCTTCACAATGCGAAGATCGCCGACAGCTGAAACTAATTTAATAAGCTCCTTATTCATTGCAATGAACTTTCATGTTTTTCTCATTGGGCTCTCTCGAATAATAGTTATTGACAAGTGCTGTATTGATTGAGCTCGTAAAATTTACTCGCACAAGGCCAAGCTAAGGGTTGGAATAAAATGGCCGAGGAAATCTCAAAGCCGCCCTATCAAAAATAACCAGTCTGTAATTCATATAAAAATGTTACAATCTGTTACAAACATTATTGACAAATAAACTTGACAGCCACCAAAACGCGGAACGGTTTGCAATTGTCTTAAAGGTAAAGCAGCTTGGAAAAGATATGGGGAGGAGGTCGGTATTTAAATAGAAACGTCCTCACAGGATGAGAAATCCGAGTAAATGGACGCAAGAATCTGCCAAGAGGGTATACAACGCATTTACATTTCCCCAATCCCTACCACACGCAACGTGCGTTCTTTCATGCCACCTACAGTAACAACATACCTTTATAAAAAGCTAAAATAACCCAAGTGGAAAAAGAATAAACTTCCATTCGCAAGCAATATTCAATTTATTTCATGCCTGTTTGTTCGTACTGATTTTTATCGAATATTTAGGTACATGTAACTCAGAGCATTTTTGTCATGTTTGTTTTCAGGATGTTGTCACTATATTAGAAAACATCATGGAACAGTCTAAAAACACATCTCTTCATCAAGTGCAACCGAGTTCAATAACAGAGCAGGAACAAAAAGAAGAAATCTTCAAAATGGCATTTGCCTTTGAAGATTTTGCTCGTAAATATGCTCAATATCATCTCAATGAATCAGTGCCTCAGTTGAACATTGCTAACAACAAACTCGGTAAGTGGAAATACTTTAATTTAAATCATTCGAATCTGGGAAAAGGATGCAACAATATTATATCATACCAGTTTTTCTCCGAAAACGGGAATATTCCAAACTTTAATTTATTGCAACCATTTTGAAATCTCTGGTGATCCTAGCTATCTGCCAATCATGATTGGCTTTTAACAATGCGATTTGTTAACGAAGCGCACCATTTTCTACTCTAAATCACATGTTTTCCCAGCCAATGAGAATGGAAAACAAAATCATATTTTAAGGCTTGTTTTGTTTTCTGTTTCGCAAACAAAGTGAAATGGTAACGCATTTCCGGTTCTGCTTTTTTAACAAACGTGCTGATTGGATCAACAAAATATATCGGTACCCACCGAACAAAGTCCTATTTTAGGCGATTAAATTGCGCGAATTCAAAATTTATGTAATAAAGTGGCAATACAACTTCATGTCGTGCAAGTTTGGTCTGAAATCATACTTGCGATTTCAAATCGAACTCACATTGCGCACTTGTCCGATTTTGGAATCACGCGTATGATTTAAGACCGAATTGCACTGCACTCAGTTCAATTACCATTATCAATAAAATATTAAAATAATGAGCCCGTCAAACATCTATAGAAACACTTACAAATTGTAATGGCTTTCAAATATTTTTGCTTTAGTTAATGTCCAGTAAAAATATGTCGAAGATCGGAAGCTGCAATTTGACATATATATGCGAACTGATTTGTCCACGGAAGATATTTTAATAGTCTTGCCTTTTCATCATTCTCATCCCGTTGTTTCTTAACACACAGTTATGCATATGCAACGAGTTTTCAGCCAGAATGCGAGTGATTTTCATCTCGAGGGACCAGTAAAACAGAACTTCATCAACATTCCTTCAAGCAATTTCCACAACAACGGTTTGTTTAACCCGCTTTATGAACGATGCATTACATATTAAGTAAGAGCATTAAAAGAAAGTGTTTTCCTAATTTCCATAATACAATGTCAAATGCCACCAAATGTAAAAACAAATTGGATTTAAAAAAAAAAAAAAAAAAAAAACAGATTCCACGGAGCAAACTAGAACAAATGTTTCGACATATTTTGCAAGAAGAGGTACAGGGCTACAGCTCAAATTTTGTATTATGATCTCAAAGAACCTTAATTGCAATTCTGATTAAATTTTGAATCTTTCAGTAAAATTAGCATGCCGTTCCTGGAATAAGATGGTAAGTTAATAGCAAGCACGGCCATACAATTTTAAGCACGATTTATCAGCCGGGATGCCGTCCATTTGTTGTTAAAAGTTTACATTTGATTGGCTAAAACATTTTGCGTTTCGTGTCATCATTTGATTCTAGTACAAAAGATCACAGCTTGTTCACAAACTTACGTTCTCAGACTGGGCATTAACATGTGACTCACATTTAATTTCTACACCAAGGAGCGACTAGAAAACTCTTTACTCTAAGGTGGCATTCTTCTGCATTGCAGGTAACTCATTTCCCAGCAGTTTTACAACGTTACCCTGATAATTCGCCGAGACCAATTTGTTATAAGCGAACTCGTGGCTGTCAAGCTAAGGTCTCAAGTAGATAAATTATATATGGTCTAAACGGTTTTGAATAAAATATTTTTCCATTTCATCTTCAGTCGTACCTCAAGAAAGCTATGTAAACTTACTTTTTTGCCCTAGCTTGCAAACTAGGTTTAGTCATTTATTTCCTCGTTAATTTCAACTTAGGTTCAATACTGATTGGTATCGTGTACAAGGATCTCCATGAATTACTCAAATCGAATTCATCCAATAGTGATACAACTAGGAACAGCAGGTAATAAGCAGTAGAGAAGTTTTAAGCAAATTAAATTTTCTTAAAAAGCATACTTCTACTATCGTGTTATATGGCTGTTTAACTTCCATTAGAGATGGCCAAGGGGCTAGCTGTTTCAGATTTCCTCTTTACTAGAAAATTAGAAACACGATCAGTAACAAGATTTTGTTATGTAATACATCAAACCCGAAAGATCGTGTGTGACCACATTTCCGAAAACCGAGAAAAGGAGTTACTGATACGACGCGCGGCGAAGTATTTTTGACGAACTTCGAGGTGTTTGGAAATGTGGTCCAACACTGTCTTGATTGTTTGATATTCCTCTAAGTCGAAACTAAGACGATAGAAAACGGAGAAATAAACTCGAAAAAATCTATGCTATTTACTGATCAGATATCCAAACACCGCCACGGTCATGATTTCGAATTTCCTTTGTTTAAACGTGATGATTTAGTAATGAGTTTGAGAAAATTGTATTCTATTCAGGAGTCTTGGCACCATAATAATTGCAGCTACGATGGATCCAGAGCCGAAAACGTTGAAGCAGAATGTAGCCCTTAAGTTCAGGAACCTGAAGGTAACAAGAATGGAACATTTATAGAGAAAAATCGACTCTTCCGCTTAATCGAATGTAATTGATTTACTGGATCTTTGGTACTGTACGTTTTGTTTTATATTTTATATTCTAAAAGTTGACCTGGCATATTTTCAGGTTACTGACTGCAAGAGATCTTGTATGTTCTGGAGCGGCTACAGCGAGAAAAAGTGAGAATCAGTTTAATTTACTTGTATATTTTTAGCTTTCTACCTTAGCTTGCTTTAAAGGCAATAGCTGAATATAACTTCCATTAATATGCACCATGTAGGAAAGCAAGCATCGCAGTTTTTGCACAGTCAGTTGCCGTCGCATCATTCAATTCTTTTACTCACTCGGGAAGGAGTGTTTTTCCCCTCCCAACCTTGCCCTATTTTGTCCTCTCAGCAGAGTGCTGGGTTGCTGTTTTGCAGTTTCCGTTTTGAGTGCCCTCACCTTTACTGGGCCAGAAAAATATTTAATTTTTTTCCTTGTAACTTGATCATGGTCTCAAAACATGATTTTATTAAAGCGGCTATGGGCCTTTGTTCATAGCCATTTAATTCCAACAATGGTTTGTTCTGATATCATGTTGGGGCCCAACAAACAAGCTTCAGGATATGCAGCACTGATTTATGTGTAGTGATATAAACATTTTGTCTGTCACATTTTATTAAATACTTCTTTTCAGTCCAGACGGGTGGTCAGAGGAAGGATGCCATGTTGTGAGATCGAAGAGCAGCTCAGTACAAACAGACTGCAGCTGTAATCATATGACTCACTTCGCTGTTTTATTCGACTATGGGGATAACCTTGAGGTAAAAAGTATTAGTTAATTTCCAATTAATTCCATCCGAGACAATGTCAATATATTCAAGTGTATTAAATAAATGAATTTTGAGCTCGAATCAAAGATTCACGTTCCAAATAAAACTTGAGTTTGATTAAGGGTCAAAACATCGGCAGTTTTTCTGTTTGCATTTTACATGTACTTCTAAATGATTTAGCTCTCGCTGGGTTTTGAGTTTTCTTTTCACTTAATTCCCCTACCTACAACTGAATGCTAGGCCTAGTTATAATCCTAATCGGACTAAACGGAGTGATAATTAGGCTGATCGGAGGGTGAGGGGCTTGTTGAGCTAAAAATACCAAATCGAAGTCTGACTAAATCCATTGCAGTGAGTTGATATTACCGCAGAAGTTTATGTTGCTCGTTTTCTGTTGCTAATTTGTACTGCAGATTACAAGGACAGATGAGAAGATATTGAGAATTCTCACTTACGTAGGCTTGGCTCTCTCCATTTTCGGCATCGTTCTCACGATATTCTTTTATGCTTATTTCACGTAAGTAATAGATTTACTTCATGCAAATTGTCTAGTTTTCTATATGCTGATAATCAGATTTACAATTTTAACGTTGGTGAGACGTTTTACTCCCTCGGAATAATTCTATAAAAACCACATTCTAAATAATGCTTAAATTTGATATGTGTATAAACCATCGTGTAAAGCCCAAGCTATCTCAAAGTTTCGTTTGCAAAACTTATATTCGTTTTCACTTTGAGATTATAATATGTCTTTCTCGTCAATCTTTTTTAATGGTTTGTCACTAGTTGGATATATTCGTTATACACTATACCAGACGTATGTGTTCTCGCGTTTGAATCTTTCTTCCACTGTCCCAATTAGTGTGTTGCTTAGGTGATATTCAACATTTGGATTTTACTGATTATCTTAATTTATATTTCCTTCGTTTTTGCACCTAGTATTTGTTTCTTTGTTTTTCTTTTTTTACCAGCGATGTACATCAGCCTCTCTCTCAAATCAGGATTAGTCTTGCTAGTTCTCTCGGAGCAGGACAACTAATCTTTCTTGGGGGAATTGATGCCACAGGAAACACGGTAAGAGAGTTTTACAGATTTGTTGAATTCCATTTGTTGTAGTTTTAAATCAAGGTTTCTGCATCATTAAGGGGTAACTCAATTTTTTTTTTTAGCCACGTGTATTCTGCTAGGTTGCGTGCATAAGCCAAGTCTACTATTTCCTTTTACGCGTTATAAAAGTCCGCGAAGCGCCTCGCCAATGGTGCTCCAGTGTCTCAACGTCATGAGAAATGCGCGTTTAATATGCACATGGATACGCAGGTGATACCGTAATAACATAAACAGATTTTAATCCAAGCTTTTTTTGCAGGGAACTTGTGTCGCAGTAGCGGCCCTTATGCAGTACTTTTTGATGGCAGCTTTCTGTTGGATGCTCGTCGGGGGAATCTACCTTTACTTGTTTGTAGTCAAGGTTTACAACATCAACAACAAGATGAACGTGTACTACGTCATGTCATGGGGTAAATTATTGTGTAATGGATTATTTTACTGTTATTTACTGTTGTACCTGCATAAAACTATGAATTTATTGATCCCTCGATTCATGTCCGAGAGAAATACTTCTTTCTACCTTTTTTGTTTCTCTTTTTATAATGCATTGCAGGTTTCCCTGCCGTTATGGTTACAATCTCGCTAAGTATTGCATCAGGAAAGGAAGGAATCCAGGGATTTGTCAGTGAGGAATAGTAAGAAATGTATTCCTTTACTAATCTAATACCATCCCATCATTCAAACACATCACATTAAACGTGTTTATTCTTTTTTCTTGTTTGCCTTTTTTCTTGAATTTTGTTTCTTCTAGCTGCTGGATGTCTTCGGATAACAATCTGATCTGGATATTTGTCGCGTTTGTGGTGATGATCGAAGCTGTAAGTAAATCGAATCTCAAGTTTAAACCTTTGCTATTTATCAATTTGAAGTTGAATTTGAATACTGAACAAGTTGGTCTTAAATACTTTTAAGACTTCAAGAAATTTATGAAGGGATTGAAATTTTGGAAGCTAAGATAAAGAAACCCACAAACTGAGATAAAAATTACAAATTAATAATAAAGAAGTATAAAAGTTTTAAAATATGGACAATACTGCGATGTACTATTTTTTGTGTTATTTCTTTCATATAAGACCCCACGAGTATCTAGCTTTAAACTATGCATGAAGTTACTTTTTACTTTTTCTTCTGTTAGAACTAAAAGCCACTGATATATTTGATTATTTTAATCTTATGGTCAAGGTTAACATCTTGATGCTCGTGCGAGTGATCAAAGAAATGACCACAATGCAATCAACAGGAGAAAACCACATTCAGCAGATACGGTAAGAATTAAGACTTGCGAATAACAACAGTTTCTCCATCGCTACTCTATCAGTCTCTCGTCGAGCCAACAAATCACCATGCCCATAACTTGCTTCTGCGTCTTTTTCTGTTACAAACCTTAATTTGCACGACTCGGTCAGATGGTACAAAATTTACCATGCTGAACAGTAAGCTTCATGTACGCAGTGGCACATCAAGAACAAAACAGCTCGCACCAGCAGTAAGGCTTGACTTGCCTTTGTTTCGGATGTCCCATTACGTTACACGGTTGATTTACGCAACTTTAAACCTTTATTTGGATTCGCTCTTGTTAATCTGCACCCCAGGGGCGTCGTTTTTTATCTAATCTATTTTTTATCGTTTGGCCAATTGTAAAGAACCTTGACCCCACTTACCTTGAGGCCCATCTTCATTAAATCTCTACCATGTGACCAGAAATTTATCTTGTGCTTTGTTATTTCAGACTTGGCATCAAGGCATGCACAGTGTTGATACCTCTTCTAGGAGTCACGTGGTTGTTTGGTCTTCTGTCACCTTTACACAAGGCATTTGTTTACATTTTCACGATACTTAACTCTGCCCAGGTTAGTTTTTGAGTCCTGGATTCAACAATTTTTACAACTGCTTGCAATTTTTTCATGCAAAGAATTAGAAAATTGTATTGTTAGAAGATATCATTCTCGATGGTGTAAATTTCTCACTTTTGGAGTCCCGTGTTTCTTGGTATGCTACATTTACATTTCATCACAGAAACTAAATAATGATAATAATTGGACAAACCTTAACCGCACTTTTTTTTCAATTACTCCTAATTACCCAATTATCATTAACGTTTTTCCTGAAGGCAGGACAAGAAGCTAAAGGTAGACCTGATCCCAAAACTTTCAAGTAGGGAAAGAAAATTTTGCAATTATTCCGAAAGACGCAATTATTTCGCTGTTCAGTAAGTCTTTTATCAATTTATTAATTTATTTACTTTCTTCAACAGGGATTCCTGATTTTTGTCTTGCATTGTTTGAGAAACAGTCAGGTAAGAGCATTGACTTGAAAATCGATCAACGATATATCCATGAACTCTCTCGGCACATCATACATCGCATTACTACACAGCCGGCTACTCAACTGTTTGGAATAATTCTACTCTAGTTGCCGAATGCTGTGGGAAAGCAAATTTAGGGACAGATGCGTGAATGTGCTCAAGCGCCATAGTTTTACTTGATATAACGACTCTTCAAGGAGTAAATACGGATACAGGACGTTAAAAGTCTAGTTGCAGGTCCTTTCTCATGTAAATTTGAGACCACATTTAGAACAAAACGTCAACAAGAGACTTATTACTTTTGCTTGACTTTAAGTTTTGTTTGATCCTCAGATTAAAGAAAGGTTCAGAAGAAGGATGAACGCGGTTTTTCCAGTTTCAAGTGCAAACGATGTAAACTCAACCAAGAAAACTTCTCAGTTTAATCAAAGTGATGTCGGCATATCGAAGGCAATGGAGCTCCATTCATGCAGTAATGGCGTATTTGAACTGGAGTAGCGACTGACCCAGTTAAAGTGCCACTGGTTTCTAGTAGCTTAAAAAAAAGATAAAGTTTGTAGCGAAAAGTGTTCCCTATTTTAGTGCATAGCCGTTTTAACATGCAGTTAACGGTAATTTAGGGTCAAAAAGTATTTAATTTTACGGCTGACGATTACTACGCTTATCTTCTTTCAATATTTACCTAGGCATGCAACTCAGGCTCAGTTGGTGGGTACATTGTCAAACCCACAATCGACAGAACAGCCATCCGTGGCTGTTCCGTTGGTTTTTGCCAGACAGTCAGTAACCTACAACGGGTATCTAGTGACCTAAGATTCTATACTAGGTCTTTCTAAGTGGCTAAAACGTTTAATGGAGGCAGCGTGACCGAGTGGTTAGGGTGGTCGCGAGTTCAAGTCCCGCTCTGACCACTAAGTTACATTTGTTTCTCGGTAGACACCAGTTAAACTCCTCAGTCATGCTTGTAAATAGCCAACTATTCTGCCTTCCGGCAGTTGGGATTTTTAAGCCTATTATGTTTATTTGAAATATTTACTAGCTAGTTGTAACTAAGCGCATCGACCACTATAAACATTTAACATTAACAACATTAATAGACATCATAAATTGGTCACTCCTTGTGTTGCTTTGAAGCCTTTATCTCTATTTGTAGTTATATAGTAGTTATATAGTAGTTGTATGTTTAGTCCGTTTTGGTGGAATATCAGGCGAGTTTGGTGGAGCCATGGTTTGAATCGAATCATCTGTAAAACACTCATGGCGAGACCAAATGATCCTGATGTGCCGCTGTGAGTGTAAAAATAAAAGATACGATAAAAGATATTTACTGTAACCGATAAAAGATATTTACTGTAACCAAGTTCGGACATAATTTTCTGGTCAAGGTACTTTGTCAGGGGTTTCAGTTATGTGAAGTTCACCAGCTTAGTTTTGGCTGCATCCTCATCAAAAGATACGCGATAGAAATCTTTAGTTCACAATCATAGTGAATACCCTGCCGCAAATTTTGCCGCCGTTTCATATCATCGCTTCATTTAATTCAAACTGCAACACCTTCATTATCCAGTAGATTTAACCCTAAACTAAGTTTGCTAAGAATTTAATAAATTATTCCAACAATCATTCCATTCGTCTTTGTTAGATAAGAGAGGATTATAACCTAACTCCAGATACAGTCGAATTTCTCCAAAACAGTCACATTTGCGAGAAAAGTGCCCGCTGTAGAGAGGTGGCCGTTATGAGAAGGTAGGGGTACAATGATGACACCTGTCTTATCAGTGGTGGAACATTAAGCACTTAATGACTGGTCCCGAGGGGAACAGTGAATTTTGTTTCCCTCGACTTCGTCTCGGGAAACAAAATTCACTGCTGGGTACAGTAAATATTTAATCGTGCCAGTCATTACGGGATTTGTTATATAGGAAAACAAATAATAACTTTATTGACAAATGACATGCAACAGCGGTCAACATTTGGCGGGTAACAGTGAACTGTTTCCCGTTTCACGTCATAGTTTTCGCAATGTTGCCCGCTCATGGCATTTGGCGGAAAGCAGTTTCATTTTTAGATGTCATGTGACCATGAACTAGCCAATGAATGGGCGCGCTATAACGGGAAAAACGCCAGCTATATAACAAATCTATTTAAGCTATATAACAAATCTATTTAAAACAATAGAAGTTTCCCGAAAAACAATCAAAATATGTCAATAAAACAGAAACCACACAGAAACAGAGACAAGCGACACGCGCTGCGGAGCCATGTTCGCGATCTTTTACAAAAAAACTATGGTGTTTTGTACACACCGCTCGTCGTTCGTTGATTAATATGCCATTTTCGAGAGGTTTCTTTGGCAGATGGGATACACTTTGGTGGCCGTTGCCGTTGTGGAGAGGTGGCCGCTGCAGAGAGGTTAAAATAAGAGTGAACGTATGGGACGTCCGCTGGAACCAAAAAAGTGGCCTGCGAAGAGAGGTGGCCGTTAATGGAGGTTCGCCGACTGTAGTAAGTCGGTAAATCAACGCTAATTAAAATGAATCTGTCTCCTAACAAGATACTGTCATCACGATTAAAAAAAATATGGCAATCATCTGTCATATGCGAGTTGAGTTTATTAAAAATCATTATAAAGCTGCTCTTTAAAAACCACCATCTCATGACGTCACGGCAACCATAGTGGCGTTCCAAACCAATGAAACGGCGGCCATGTTGGTTTACAAAACCAATCCTACAGGAGTTGACCACTTCCTTTTGTTCCAATAAATTTGCATGGCTACTGGCCACGTGAGTGAAACATTCTGGTGGAGTTTAAAGAAAGCAGTGGAAACAGAAATCTTACCTTGCGTTGGGTTGCTCAATTACGAAGCGGCGAGGAACCTTTAAGGTTCACGGAAAACGGTTTCAGACTGATGGCGGTCAGAACTGTCTTTCTATTCATCTTGTTTGGTGAGTATGGACGTCATACCCTATCCTGACAATGGCTTTACTAAATGAATCTCACAACATTCGATGAATACTTTTTGTTATTTTCTGGCTTTTGTAAAATCTTCTTCCCTGGACGAGCTGCGAGCGGTGAAACTTCTAGCTTACGCCACACGGTTTATGTTATTCGGCTATCGACAGCTTTCTGCGAATTAACTTTGTCATATATCATTTCTTTAAGTTAACAAGTAAAAACTTTAAAAGTCTTTGAAGTTCTTGTTCAACTTTTTTATAAAAATATTCAAAATTGTATGGAGTTGGCTTTTGTACAGCCACTAATGTTTTCCCGCGTAATTCATATAAAAGTTACTTTGAATAAGATGCAATTGCAAACATAATTTAACAAAGAAAACAATTTAAAACTCCAACTTCGCAGCTAGCAATTAAGATTCAAAACTTAAACGACGTGAGGTTCAATCGGCATATAGTGTTTATGGTGAGTTTGGTTAAAACCAAGGTTATAAGTATAAGAGTATTTCTTTATTAGTTGCGTGCTTTTTAATACTAGATGAGCGCAAGTTATAAGGAAGATGTGTTATGACGGGTGGCTTTCTACTAGCTTCCCTAAGTCGCCTTCAGTTCTCACTGGAGGGCAAGCTCAGGAGATTCCCCGCCAGCTAAGGAGGTCAGGCTTATTTGAAAAGAGAAAAAAATTGAGGTATAAATGGATTAAAACCTAATGTTTAATATAAATGTATATAGAAATCTGTTTATTGTACGTGATCAACGTTCTGAGCATAATTACCATATGCCATTTATGTCGGTTCAATAACCAACCAGGGGGAGGTAAAACAGAGCCGTAATGTGACATATTTTTTCTAACACGTTTCACATCGGGCAAATAAACTAAACTACGGTTCTAATTTTTAACTAGTCGCAAGATATTGTGCCATTTTTTAAAGCTAAAAATTGCTTACATCTGCTTTTTCGTGGATTTCAAAAACTTAAGGTTTTCGAGATAATTTATGCTAATTGATGTTTTGACATCTTTATTGTCTGATCTAGATCTAAAGAATTAAATATCTACACGATGTAACCTGTAATTATGGTGAACTTACTAAACGTTAAAGGTACCTATCATTATCGTGTAATAAGCTATTTTCCAGCAGTGAAATAAGAAATAAGACACTTAAAACAAAGACGACTCTGTACTATGACGAAACTATCGAAAACAAAGTGCTGCATTAAAGACTCATTTCGCAGCAGCTGTCTTACATGCAAATTTGTCACGAACTTTTGATGTCCATAACGGCCTATTAACTTGATATCCTAACGGGTAAAAGCCTACAAACAATTTGCCGGGATTGTTACTGTGGAATTCCCCACCCTAACCCTAACTGTTGTTTTACTGAAGACCTGACCGACGTTCAGTGAAGCCCTTGGGAGGGGGTACTCCCTTATTTAGGCTATTTAGGTGCGTGCGGCTCTTAAGGATATGCTTTTCAGCTGTTCTGGTCTGATATAGGATATGAGTTGCGCGGGTCTAGTGCTATCAGCTTTTAATTTTATGCGTTTTACAAAATTGTATGCTTGTCGTTGCGTAAAATACTCTTAATATGGGCAAATAGTGTCCTCGGGAATGCTCGGTTTATCTAACTCCCTTTTTTATGAAGTATGGCCGCTATCTCTATTCTGATTGACCAAGACAAGACTGCTACTTTCTGCAAACGAGGTGTGTTGTCAAATATACCATCAATTCCGGAGGAATCTCGAAATAAGTTCATGCACTCAATCATTCTAGGATTATGGACGCTAACCAAACAGAAATGAAAATTCCAATCACAGGAGTCATTATTCGCAGGGAAAAAAGCTACTACAGAGAGCGCAATTTTTGTTCAAAAGTTATGAATCTTATAACATTGTTAAGATAATTACAATCCTGACTTTGTGTTATATCCACATTAGCCTCCGACTTGGCAGATATATTACAAAACTTCTCGAAATTAGGCTAGGCTTCGCCATATAAATGTTGATTATTAACGAGAAAAGGTCTGTCAACCACACTACCGCTCAACTTGAACGTTATGCACGTTGCTGCTGGAACTGCTATGTAGTTGGCTTATTTGCAGCAGGAACAACCGACATTTGAAGTGGTTCTGGATGACGATCAATCCTGTAACGATGGGTTTGAAGTGCTTTGCGAGAGGAAACGCTGCGGACAAGACATAACAAACACTGGCGAAGTTGATTTGACGAAGCCCTCGTGTTGTAGTGCTTGATGCTCTCTTCGTTGCGGTGCATGACGTGTTATATTCATTATGTAACGGGAGGATATCTGGGCATCTGACCATAAGGTGATGGCCGTGGCTCTCACAAAATGATTGGTAAAGGTCTGCGATAATGCAGCTGCCTTGGAGATGTCTTTCATCATGCTTTGGAGTTTGTCCACGCCAAGCGGTCTGTTTTCATACCAGACATCGTAAGACTCTTCAGCTCCTTTTCGTTTCGGATACTGGAAGAAAGCTTCACGGCTGACGTTTCTTTGGAAATATACTTCTTCAGACACGATAGTCCGTCTAGGTTTGGGTCGCTGGGAATCTGGTACGTCCATTCGGCCAAATTTTTCGAACTCTGCAGGTCGATAATTCCGCCGGGATGGTTCTTGGTTGCTTCGTCGACATTCATGCGAGGGTACGGACAGTAATCTTCATCTACTTCGAACACAAAGCTGTCAGCGCGGAGTTCGCTTTGACCCTCTCGGCCTCTTCTGTGCCAGTAGGGGGGAGTGCTAAACCATTTTCATTTTGAATTGAACGCTGGCGTAACATATTTAGCTTGTTGTTCTGAGACCAATAGGACGCTCTGAACAGATTTAGGCAATTGCGAAATTCGAAGGTAAAATGTAAATTCATTTTTTACAGGTGTTGTCCTCGGGGTCGCCGTGGTCATTGCTTAAGCTCTCTAATTTGACTGCGCGCGTTGCGCATTGCGTGGATGTTTTCGCGCAGGATGGAAATGCGGATATAGTCGCATGGGCTTTACGTCGCAGGATGGGATACATGTATTTCTGGACACCTCGGGGAATTCTGAAGTCACAAATGATCTAAAAATAGCTTGGGAAAGATTACCTTGAGAGAAAAGCATATCTGGGGAATTAGCTTTCTTACCCTTTGTCCTCTCTTGTCAATATGCCTCCTTCATTCGTTCGTTCGCTCGTAGGTTCATTTATTCATTCCCTCATACAATTTCATTCGTCTTGGAGGGATGGCACCAGCTTGAGTACATGCAAAACCGTAATTATACTTATTGCAAAGCATCTGCCTTATAGAAGTTTTTCTCTTTTTTTCTTCTTTTTTTGGCGTCAGCATATAGATTAAATTGTAAATGCAGTCATCACGGTGGAAAAATATGTAAATCAGCCGCCAGCCGAGTTGAGTTAATACCAAATGATGGGAAAGTTGCACTTTGAAAACAAACATCTTTCGCAACGGCCAACCTATGCCAACAAAGCAAATTGTTAATATCTCTTGGAGGGGCTTTAGAGAGTAGTGGTATCAGAAATATTATACCTTACATAGTTTGGTGAATTACGAAACAGTAGACAGTGCAGTGTGTGGAACGTATTAGGACCATGAAAAACAATTTCAGACTGATGGCGGTCAGAGATATGTTTGTAATCGTCTTGTTTGGTGAGTAGTCAACTTCATCTTCTATTGCTGATAATGGTATTACTAATATGAAACCCCGCAACGTACATCCAATCCCTAATTGGCGTCCATTTCGTCGACAAAGTTGAAAGAGACCGGTGAAACCGACCATTTACGACTCCACATTAAATCTGCTAACCACTCATTTTTAAAAAGACTTAAACGTTCGCAATGAAAATGTCAGTATTTGAACAAATATGAAAATAAAAGTCTTTTTTTTTTAATTCAAATATCAGTGTTCGATCAGTCATTGATGTTTCTTCGAATAATTCACGTGAAAGTTTGCCTTAATCAGATGCAAACATATACCTACAGAGCCATTTACAATGCATAAAGAGCAAATATGAGGCAAATGTTAATCGGAGTTAAGCTCGGTATATAATGTTTATGGTGAGTTTGGTTGAAGCTAAGATATCAGAACACTCCTTTAATAGTCATACGCTCTCACCACTCGATAAGCGGAAGTTATATGTGTTAAGCGGAAGTTGTATGTGTTATGGCAGGTGTGTTTTCCACTAGCTTCCCTAACTCGCGGGTTTTTCGCTGGAAGGCAAAATGCTTTAGATCTAGAGTTACCTTATTGTCACTTTTTTTTTTTTTTGGAAAACTTAATTTTCGTATTTTTTGCGACTTTCAAAAAAATCGCGAAATTATAAAGACCTGCGAAAAAAAAGGTTTTCGCGAAATTTATCTACGCGAAATTTGATACCATAAGCGATTGCTGGTTTTCAGTCGTTCAAAATAGATCAAAATCAAAATCAAAATCAAAACCGTTCAATGGATAAAGTCCAGAATCTGGGAAATAAAAGAAGGTAAATATGCAAAGACTCTCGCCAAGATTCTGGTCACAGCAATTTTTCTTATGAAAGATATGCGGAGAAATTTTTTACCCAAATTTATAAAGATTTGTATGGAGACGCCATGCTGGTGCCCATCCGTATGGGCACCAACGTGGCGACCGGAAACCGACAGAAACATCTGTCACTGAGTTTTACTACAAAAGCGTGCATTTATCCCTCGAGGAACTCTAAAATATTAAAATAATACTTTTTCTAAGACATGAGCTGTTCAGATAGCCAAATTCAAGCGTAGTGTATCACAAAACCAAGAACCCATTCGGAGCGAACATTGGTATGAATATTAGTTTTCAGCTGCTCTTATACATCATTCGAGTAAAATCTCAGGGAAATCAATAGTTTTGTAGTTTGAATTTTAGTGACGTCATGTGAAAACCAGCTACAGAGTACTTTTCCGTTTTTACATGATTTTGACCATAACCCTAAGTGGGGATAGGGCCAGATTCCGTTTTTACATAGTCCAAGGAGGGGGGCGTAAGGGTTTGCAGTGATGCGGTTTTGCGTTATTTTTGATGCGGTTTTGCGGAAATCTTTATTTTAACCTGCGATATTGCGGTTTAATAAGACTAAGCGGTTTACGGTTTTCATAAATGTTCGACCGCGGTAATCGGTAAAAAACAGTCTGCAGCCATCTGCGCTTTCCAGTTATGACAGTTATTACTCTGATCCTGACGCTTCCGATGACTTTTAATCTTTTTTTTATGTTTTGCAAGGGACCGTTGTTGTGCAAGAAAGCTTTGCTGTTTGTAATTTCCGCTTTTTTCCAGTTAGTAATTGGTACGATTAACCGTTTTATCTAATGATACGTCGACTTGTTGACTTTCCGGGCTGGGAATCTTTCGCTCGGATTTCCTACAGTATTTGCCAGGGCCTCGTGCGGGACAATGTCTGCCGAGCAAGAAGAAGTAGTTATGAGGAAGGTCGCGAAGACACGATGTTACTTCAAGGAGAGATTGGAAGCTCGGCGACGTTTCTTCTGGGAGCAAGAACTCGCTTCTAGAGAGTTACACGCGTCAACAATCGTTCGCTTTACTGAACACTTCATGGAGCTGACTACGTTGTCTTCGGGGCCATTCAAAATTCTTCTTGGAAAATTTTAAATGAAATTTAAGGTTGACTCAGTCGAATTGCGACATAAAATGGATATTCCGAGCCCATATTCGGGATATTTGAACTTGAAAACTAACATTTTGACGAATTTTCACCAAACAATAAAGTCGCGGAAAGCTTGCGTTGTGTAACATTCGAGTGGTTTCCAGTGTTGAGGTCGTAAACATCGATGTTTTTCAATTGGGTAACTCAGCAGTATTCGTGCGCGCGCGAGCGCACTTATATTAGTTCCACAGCAGCATAACGAAGTCATTCCCACGGACGTGTGTCAATCATTACAGTATTATTTTATGAGTGCGATGATCATACGTTGATTAACATTAACGTACATTTTTATCAAACTAAATAAGGTCGTCTTTCTAATGGAATGGCGCACAAGAAGTAATGATGACAGCACCGTAGCACATTTGTAAGTACGGTTTCGGTATTTTGGTAAATTTCCATGCGGTATTGCGGTTTTTTACGTTTTTTTACGCGGTTTTGCGGTTTTCGGACCCCCCTTACGCCCCCCTCTCTAAGCTAAACACGGGAATAAAGGAATGAAGAGAGGAGTGTCGAAGATATTTCCGCTGTTATAAAGCAAAATATTAGTTTTTTTTTTTGTTTTTTTTTGTTTTTTTCTGAACCTCAGGATAAGAGCTTAAAGGCTAACAAAAGTCATCGTTGTCATCGTTGTCAATTCTACTCTCTTTAGTTCTCTTGTTACCTTCAGTTGTATTTAGTTGTACCTAGTTGTATATTAATAACTCGTCCAAACATGACCCACCTAGATTAGCTCAGCTATCCGCGGGCATGTTACAATTGTAATTTTAATTTCATAACAAATAAAATGTATGTATGTAAATGTATGTATGTATAACAAAAAATGGCAATAAATACGGCGAACAGCTTCTGTTTAAAGTTAACTGCGATACTGGCAATCAGGCTGTACATTATTTCTTAAACGTCATCTAGTTTAAACAAAGGAATCAAAATCGTGGCCAGGTTTGGATATCTGATCGTAGTAAGAATAGATTTTCACGGTTTTATTTCTCAGTTTTCTTTTCAGTTTTACTTTTCATTGAGAAGAAATATTTAACACCCAAGAAAGTGTTTGACTAAATTTCCAAACATGTCGAAGTTTACAACTCTCCTCTCGGTGTTTGAAAATGTGGTCAGACACTGTCTTGAGTGTTTAATGATAATAATAACTTTATCTAAGTGTCGAATGTATTTAGCACTGTTGTGCTAATTGGGGACACTGTAAATAAACAAACAAATATTGCAAGTAGAACATAAACTAGTAAGAATCCCTAGTAATGGGAGGCTGAAAAGTTGGCTATTTACATAACGCGGTCGAGGAGTTGAACTCGGGACTACCGAGAACACATCCAGGCAGCTGTAAGGAGGAGGATTTGAACCAGGGACCTCCAGATTTCAAATCCAGCGCCCTAAACAACTTGGCCACGCTGCCTATATATTACTTAACGCACTATTCATTTCACTGGGTAATGATACAATTAACTATTTAAACCATTTTCCAACGCTTAAAAGAAATCCGTCAGATCAGGTTGCAAAGAAGGAAAAGCAGATCAACCCAGGATATATTTTAAAACGAGCTATAGTTATTGCTAAAATTAATTGATCTTATAAGCTCGTCTGTTATTGCTAACAGGCTACTACAATTCGCATAAAGAAGAACAAAAACTTTGGTCTTACATTCGTGCAATTTTCTATTCTAATTGTTATTATAATTTCAACCCGTGTGATATTTTTGAGAAAATGACGTCATTTACTCACATTCTCAACCAAGACTTAATTGAAACAAGGAAAATAAAAGCGGCCGTAAATTTTCGGAAATAAAGGTCCCAAAAACGCGAGTTCTAATGTTCGTAATAGACTGAAATTTGGCAAGATATCTAGGAAAGACCTATTGTGTACGAAAATGTAAATACTGGATATCCAGAATTTGAACATAGGGGCACTTTAATTGTTAATTGGTTAGCATTACAACAACTCGATTTGCACAGCAAAACTGATCAGTGAGGTCTGTATCAAAACATGGTCACCTCCAGCCTTGCTGCCTTTCAAAGGCCAGGTCACTGAGCAGAAAATAAATTGTATAATAGTCTATTCATGGGAAAGAATAGACATATTTCTGCCCTAAATTAAGAAGACAGGAAAAAGGACGAGAACAGGAAAACATACGCATGCATTTTGGTTGCGATTTAGTTATTAACAGTAAGATATATTTTACACAATATTAAATACTTGTCGTGATATTTAAAATACAACTTATCTAAAAAATATAATACGGATGATGTTGTTCATCTCAACAGCTTTCCTTGTCTTGTTTCAATGGTTTTAAGAAATATTTTAACATACTAGCAATTTATTTTAAGTCGATTTTGAGTCGAAATAACTTTAAGAAGAAGTCTTTGTGGTGTCTACACTAAACAACTCGGCTCATAACAACATGTTTTAATCGTTTGACATCTCGAGACCACATGCTAGCTACCATATATCCCGTAATAATAAAACAGTCACAATGAACATACAAGTAAATCTACAAAGGTTGAGATAACAAACTCGAAGTTACTAATAAAGTGTTTAAAAGAAAGTTCAGAGTCTTATTTTCCTGTGAATAATTCTAACTATGCGCATAAATAATCTTGCATTCAGGCGGGCGCTTGCCTGGTACGCACAGGACGCGAAGCAACTGATGTTAAGGGGCTAGATTGGGCTTCTGGTGTATCTACTGCTGGTTGACTAGGGCTGATATTTGGGTGATCCTATTCGGGCTGCACTGGCTTCTCGGGTAGGTGTGGCTGCGGATCTGTTTCCCCTTTGTCAACAGTTTCAGGATCATCAAGCTTGTTCATGTGAGCAATGTTGTGCGTCCTATTGTTCCCATTTGTGTCTTGTAAGATGACAGCATTTCCATCTTTACGATTGACAATGTAAGGTTCTGGCTCATAGTTTGGTGAGAGCTTGTTTTCACGTGTCTTCCCTAATAGCACTTTGTCACCCTCCTCAATATTGCTCTGTTTGGCTCCCCGTGTCCTGTCTGCATATTCCTTTTGACGGAGTTTAGTACGATTGTCTCTCTCTCTCTCTCAACAGCTGTTGCCAATATGCTTCCGTTGTACGTTCTTTGGAGAATTCAACTTGAGGAAGCTTGTCGCGTAGTTTCCTCCCTATCAGTAGTTCGGCAGGCGACACTCTAGTAACAGTATGTGGGGTAAACCTATACTGGAAGAGAAATTTCTGGAGTGCTTTTCTCCAATCTTTCCCTTCAAGGCGAGCAATTCGCACTATCTTCAGAATTGTTTCATTGCCGCGTTCCACTTCTCCGATGCTCTGTGGCCAATAGGGTCGCCCTTCTTGTGGCTTATCCCCAGGTATTCTAGAAAGCCCTCAAATTCCTTTGACGTGAATGGTGGTCCTTTGTCACTGCGAAGAGCTTCTGGTAATCCATGTGTTCTGAAAAGAGCTTTCATACTTTTTATCACGTATTGAGCATCCGCCTTCCTCAGGAGAATGGCCTCTAGCCAAAGAAAATAATAGTCGAAGAGAGGTTCACCATATGAGGTGTTCACCATATGAGATCTCAAGAAGATCAACTGCAATCTCCCGCCAGGGCCCATCAAGCGGACTGCTTGACCTCACAGGTTCTGATTTTGCTCTTGGTCCTACAAGCTGACAGGGATGGCACGAACGTATGGCATCCTTCACCTGCTTGTCCATTTGCGGCCACCACACTTTCTCTCGCAACCTGGCTTTAGTACGGACCATGCCCTGGTGACCTTCGTGTGCCAACATGATGGTTTGTTTCCGAAGGCTCTGAGGCATCACAATACCAGTTCCTCTCATCACTACTTGTCCTACTACCCACAGTTCTTCTTTAACCGCTTTGTAGATGGTACCTGACAACTGGGTTCAGTCACTGGTCGTCACAGCTTTGCGCACTGTCTGTAAAGTTGGATCATTTGCTGTGGCAGTCTCAACTTGCTTCGGCAGTAAAGCGGCTGGCACAGCTGCACATACCACGCTGTATGCAAAATCTTCATTGGACTTTGCACTGAGTACTGTGACTAGCGGCTTGTGGTCAGTACGGATCTCGAATTTAATTCCGTATAGGTACAGGTAAAACTTCTCGCAAGCCCATCTGACAGCTAGAGCTTCTCTTTCAAATTGGTAGTACCTTGCTTCAACTTTGGTAAGCTTCCAGCTAGCGTAATATATTGGCCTGTAGGTCCCGTCTTCTTGTTTTTGCTCCACTGGGATCGCTCCAACTCCAACAGGAGAGGCATCGGTCGTGAGCCGTGTTGTGGCACCCTGTCTGTGGTAGGCCATCACTGGTGCTCTGGTTAGCAGGTCTTTGATTTCTTGAAAGGCTTTGCTGTCTTCTGCACCCCACTGCCACTTAACATATTTGCTGGTTAGGTCCCACAATGGACTTGATATGGTCGCAAAGTTTGGGATAAACTTCGCACAAAATTGAACTGACTCGAGGAAACTTCTTACGTCAGACTGGTTTTGGGGCGTTGGTGCTTCAACGATAGCTTTCACTCGCTCACAAGAGACTTTCAGTCCTTCACCAGAGAGTACATCACCCATGTAAACCATGCTACTAACACCAATGCGACACTTATCTTAGTTCAGAGTGAGGCCAGATTCCTCTAGCAGATTGCACATGATCCTGTCTAAGTTCTCCTCGCGTGTTCTTCGTCGTCTGCCTCAACGACTCGCAGGTTATCATGGAGGCTATATGCACCTGGGCAGCCTTTAATTACTTGCCACGTGCACACGATTTATTGGAATTTTTCCGTGGCCATGTTCACGCCAAAGAGTAAGCGCTTGTACCTGTATAAACCATCAGGCGCAGCAAATGTTGTAATGTCCCTAGAGTCTGGAGGTAACTCAATTTGGTGGAAAGCCATATTTAGATCTAGCTTGGGGAAAACTTTGGCATAGGAGACCTGTTGAAATGTCTCTTCAACTGTTGGAACTGGGTGTTTCTCCCGTACAATGGCCTGATTTGCTTGCCTCATGTCAAGACATATTCTGATGTCCCCATTTCTCAACTACGTACAACTAAGGGATTCACCCAGCTGGTTGGTCTCTTCACTTTTCAATGACACCAAGTTTGAGCAATTCTTCTAACTTCTCAGTGACTTTAGCTCTTCTACTAAGGGAAATTATGCGCACTGGCTGAGCGCCTGGTTGAAGATTCTCATCAATGTGGAGTTTTAGCTGATACCCTTTGAGCTTGCCAAGACCTTGAACTACTTTTGGTAATTTGGTCTTTAGTAGGGCCTTTCTGTCAATTTGGTTTACAAGGTTTTCCATGTCATCAGATTTAACATCACAGCTGTTAAGGACCAAATAAACAAAATTTAGAAATCTTTTATTCAGCCCTTTTATAGCGACGAAATGTTAAAAAAAAACATGTAAAAGGAAACTTAGGCGGAAATTTTTCTTTCTGAGCCGTGAAAAAGACTAAAAAAGCTAAAGGAACGAAGACAGCCGATGGCTTCACGAAAACGTTTCCAAAATAACAGCGCACTTCAATGGAGGAATGGAAGTGAGACTCTGCTTTGTGACGTCATTGTTGTCTTGAACATTGCTGCGTTTCTGCGTCAGTGAGTCTTTCGTTCGTAAGGTTTTGGATCTAAATACCTACCTTATTTTACTTGGGAAATGGCCGAGGCGTTCGCTCGCTGTTCGGCGGGCATTATTCGCTTGTTTTTCGTTGTTTTTTGTCCAACTGCCGGCTTGCAATGTTCCATGGTGAAGTTAAAAATCGTCGGTACCGCGTCTTTCTTGACTACAAGTTGACAAAGCTTGAAAGAGGGTCCCTTACTGCAAGATTTTGTTTGAAGCTGTCTTCGGTAAAGTTTTTTACACAAACGCGCGAATGCTTCGAGGACATTTAAGTTTTGGGTCCCGGAGAAATTTGAAAGTGCTAAATTTTGATTTTGAGTGGTTTTCCTCCGAGGTTCACTGTGAACTTCAAATCAAAACAGTTTCAAATTTCCCGCATTTCTTGAGTTCACCAACAGTGACGTCACAAGTTTTCTTTCCGACAATTTTCCCGATCGCTCTACGATTATGAAAGATACAAAACAGTGATTTTAATATTCCAATATCTCCGCAATGCTTCGTCCAATTCGTTTGAAACTTCTAAATATATTTATTTTATACTTAATGAACACATTGAACTCAAATGAAAAAATGTCAAATTCTGGTTCATTTAACCTTTATTGGACACGTCGACCCTTAACACGCCCAGCAACTCGGAGACTTCGCGGCCTGGTAGCGTCGCTGCCTTACCGCACATTACATAAAACTCAGTATACAGGGATTTGTGGGTCTGCGGCACTTGCACATTAAAACTATACTTTTTGTTAAGCTGGGGTGGCTCTACAGAAACATAAGCATAAACTCTCTTATTACACTCCAACAATCTGGCATTGACCTCCCCCACCCCCGTTCAAAAATCGAACATTTCCTCTGACATTAAATTACAACTAGCACCAGAGTCTATAACAACGTTAACAAGCTTATCTTCAATCACGAGTTCCATTGTGTTCTGTCCATTAGTGCTCCCGGCGTTGAACACATAAAAATCATCACTGCTTACACGGTTCTCGGCACTCGTGTCTCCGGTCACGTTGTGTACTTCAATTTGCTCCTTTGAATTTCCTCCTCTTCGTTCACGTCTGGGTTTGTTCGAGAGCTTCCACGGCCACGAATTAAACTGCGGCTAGAATCTCGTCCTTTATTCTGCTTGGAGTGACAACACACTTCAAAATGACCCATGTGGCCACACTTTCCGCACTTGTGGTCACGTGAGCGACGGCAATCTTTCGCGAAGTGACCTACTTTATCGCACCACCAACATTTTCCCCCCTGTTTTAGATCACTGGTCAAGCTGTTTACTTGGCTTTCGGGGATAAGAATAAGCGCTTCTTTGTCATGGCATAACTATGGTCATGGTACTGACTAACGATTTCCATGAGTTTGCTGAGAGTCAGTGTTTTCTCACTTTGACTTGAGATTTTTGTCCTTCAGAGAGAAATGGCGCGATCTCTCACCTGATTGTCCCTTTCGCCCTCGTCGTCACAATGTTCAGGTAGTTTCTCCAGGCGAGTAATAAAATTGTTGATGGTTTCACTAGCTAATGGAGTAGCCGCTAAAAATGTTTGCCGGGCCATCTGAGCGTTCTTTTAAAGCTTGAAGTGTTCCGAGAGGCAGTCCAGAGCTATTTTTTGTAATCATTCGCTTCGCGTCGTGCTTCGGCAGGAATCGAATTATTGAAAACATCTCGGACTTTGGGTCCAGCGAGGTGAAGTAGTAGCGCTTTTTTTTGTGAAGGGTGGCTGATTCCAGAGGCAGTAACATAGAGCTCAAATTCGTCTTTCCAAGTTAACCATCGTTATGCAGGTGTAGCTGGTTCACCGACATCGTCGAACGCAGGTAATCCAGGTAATCCGTTCAAGCAAACGGCCATCTGTGTGAGTTTTGTCCACCGTTTAAACGCGTTTCCACCTCAGCAGCCGTTTGGCGAGTTAAATATCCGTTTTCCTTGTCGCCAAATGTGGTGTCTTCGTCCTAATACACTAAACAACTAGGTTCATAACAACAACATGTTTTAATCGTTTGACATCTCGAGACCACATGCTGGCTAGAATATATCCCATAATAATTAAACAGTCGCAATGAACATACGGGACACGTTCCATACTTCCATACGTTTTTCTTTCCTTTTTTTTTTTTTTTTTTTTCCTTTTCACTGATTAACTTTTAAATCCAGTCATCACGGTGGAATAAAATGTCAATCATCTGTCAGGCCAGTTATGGTTATTAAAATGATGCTAAAGCTGCACTTTAAAAACAACCATCTTCCGCATAGCGCACAAAATGAAGCCAATCACTGGAGTGGCTTGAGAAATCGCTGGTTTCAGAAAACATACCTTACATAATTTGGTCAACCACGAAGAGGCGATCTTGCCTTAAATTAAGTTGGTCAGTAGTGATCCTGAATCGAAAAATAATTTGAGGCTAATGGCGGTCAGAACGCTCTAGCATAGCGCTCTAGCATAGCATTAACATTATGAAACCCACAACATCCACTTTCTGCTTATCGTCAGTTTTGTTTGCACTTTCTTTTTCGTGGTCGTAAGGTCTATAAGCTGGTAAGAAATCGGTGAAACTGCCAATTTACCACTCGGCTTAAATTCGGCTTACGACTCATTAATTTTGTGTGAGCCAATCTTGTTTAAAAATGACTTTAAAGACTTTAAAGTTCGTGTTCAGGTTTTCATGATTATATCACTGTATTTTTTATCGAATTAGTTTTTGATCAACCATTAATGTTTTCTCAATTAATTTAATTATTCCAAAGTTAGCTTTAATAAGATGCAAGTACTTCAACTAGGGAAATGACTATTAATAACGCATAAAGAGCAAATATGATGCAAATATAATACGGAGAGAAGTTCGGTATCGACTTTTGTGGTTAGTTCTGTATAGTAATTACGATATGAGAACATTTCTTTACCAGTTGGGTGCTGTAAACATTCGATGAAAGGAAGCTATAAGGGGGACATGTTATACCAGTAATATGACAGGCGGGATTCTACTTGCTTCGCTAACTCGCGGTTTTTTTTCGCTGAATGGCAAAACACTTTGAGTTACAAAGCTCAAGCGGTTTTCCACCAGCTTAAGAGGCCAGACTTCTTAAAAAAGAGCAAAAATTAAAAACTGAATTAACGAAATAATGCGTGGTGAATAATATAACTTACTATAGAAAGATATTTAAAGTCATGATCAACGTTTTATATGACAGGTGTCGTTGTCGTTAGTGGCGGGTTAACAAGCAATAAGAGTGAAGTATAGTAGGAGCCTGACTGGGGTTGTGTCATTGTGATGTGACAGATGTTCCTGCAAAAATGTTTCACATCGAGCGGGTATACCAAATGGGGTCGACTGCTTAACTAGTCGCAATGTTTTTTTAAATGTCCTTTTTTGTGTACATTACAAGAACTGTACTTTATGGAAATCAGGGCTGTACCTGATAACAGCTCAGCCGAGACACCTAATTTGTAAAATATTGGAAGTCAATTGTTTATTTCAAGATCCTGTAAGATGATACGTACGTTAAATATAACAGAAATGAAGTTTCTGTTTTTCTGGTATTCTCAAGGGGAGAAATATTTAATATCTAATTATGGTCCTGCAAATATGTGAATGTTTTGATATCCTTATTGTTCAAATCCAGCTAAATATCGGCAGAACTGATGCAAGCTGTTAATATAATGAAAAATGATGAGTATACTAACTTCAGGCTCGCTTTAGCCTACTTCAGGGAAATCCCATCACATAACGATCTTTTTATTAGCCGTAATCAGAAACCAAAAACTTACAGTTGCGAAGCTACATCATGAAATGACAATGGAAGACAAACAGTAATAAGAATAATTTCACAACAGCTGTCTGGAACGCAAATTTGGTACGAAAAGAACGTGGTGAATAGAATAACAGCTTATTCTTTTATATCATGAGCGATAAACGCCTACAAACGATTCGCCTCACATATTGCCAGGGAGTATTATAAACGAAAAATTGTGTGGGGGGGTTTAATCTGTTGTGGTTTGTTTTTTGTCTTTCTTTTTCTTGTAATAGTGGTTCAGCAAAGAAAATATTCCTCATTCTATCTCCTTTTTATCGTCTCATATAGTTATCGAGAGTTTAGGGAGCCAAAATGGAGGTAAGACATAGCATGCTTGAGACCTTGTTTGTTTCTTTGTTTCTTTTCTTTGTTTCTTTTCTCTCTCAGGTTGCTTTCGCACTTGGTGCTCGAGCACTGGTGCCTGGGCAACGACACAAACTAGTGCTGCGTTCAGACATTGGTACTCCAAGTACCCAAGTACCATTTAGTTCCCGAGTACAGGGCCGAAACCTTGTAACCAGGCAGGGTAATGTTCCCGAATTCTGGTGTGAGTACTTGGTAAAACGGTGTGTTCATATTAGTGCCCAGCGAGAATCCAACTCAAGCATTGTGATCGGGCACCAAGTGTTAACATGGCCTTAGTCGCCAATAGCTTAGCGTAACGTTTTCCGTAACTAATATAACGTCCCGAAAACAATCAGAAATGTTTATAATTTGTCAATTTCTTTTCAATCTTTAAGACTGCAGTGTTCCAGAACCCATAGCTATGTATCCATTGAACGACCAGTATGCAACAAAGGAAAAAGATGGTCGACAACCTCAGGGTAACCCTGGTAACAGTGTGTCTCTAGCAGATGGACCAGATGGTAAAGCCAATGGCTCTTATCAGTTCCACGGAACAGAAGACAGCTACATTGAATTTCCCAACAATGCGGGAACTTTGGACGCCCAACACTCTATTACAATGTTATGTTGGGTGTATATCTCAAAGTCCTCAAATTTTTCAGGTCCTCTGTTCATTTATTACAATAAACCTAATAGTGATAAGTTTTTTGGTATGGCCATTAGAAACGCAAAGCTGGCCTCGTATTTCAGAGGAATACCCTTACCAGACATACGATCAGAAACACTGGGATCAAATCATTGGCATTATGTTGGAGCGTCGTACGATCATGAGAATAATGAAGTAAGTCTGTGGGTAAATGGAACAATAGTCGCGCGAACGAGTTTTGTCAATTTCATGCCTCGTGCTACTGGATATAGGACCGTAAGAATGGGCGCCATATTCCTCAGAAAGTGGCAAAAGACCCTCAAATTTAAGGGGCGAATTACCGCCATGCAGGTTTATAACTTCTCTTTGACTGAACAACAGATCGAGGCCGTGAAATACGTTTTAGGTCGAGGTAAGATTATAAGTTGTAAAGTTAGTGTATGTTAACGAACTTAATTACCACATTCAATTAAAACTCAAACTTATTCTACCTATTGATTTTGAAAGCCAAAGTGACCAATAGTTTTGTTTGCATGACCATATTCAAGAAAAAAAAAATATTTAACGGTAATACTGTGTGGAAGCTATTCAAGTCTTTCAATATTTATTCTTCTGGTATATAAAAGCAACAGCAATACACAGAAAAATTAAATTGGTCGCTATTTACAAAAATAACTGAGATATCACGTGTGCTCTCATTGGTCGATAGGTGTGTTTACACCTATGAGAGTATGTAAACACGGCTGTGACATTTTAGTTTCTTAGTGCTTTTTCCATGTTTACATATACCGTTCTTAGCACTTGGGGTTTTAGAGAAATCTCGAGTTATGCTAACCCTCGACTGCGACTGGCCGAGTTTGCATAACTGTCTGAAATTCTCAGAGCCACCGCCCCTCACCCCAGCCCCGTCGTCTGCTCTATTACTAGAAAGGAAACCGTATTTGTAACTGAATGAAATTGTACATGGACGTACTGGATTTAAACCTGTGTATCAACTGGTTCTAATTAGTTTCACGAGGGTCAAAAAGTTTGAGTTTATTGCTTGAATACTTTTGAAGTTGAAAATATTTTAACCAGCACCGGTAATTTTAACGTTGCTCAGAATTTCTGATTGGATTGCAAGAAGAAATCATTGTCAGATTATACATGTTACACGTCCCACATGGCACGTCAAACTCTCGTTTCCATATCATCTCGATGATCTCAATCTCTTGTAGTAGTCGGGTAGTTTCGAAATGAGCTGACCTACATTGTTTATATCTAGTTCTGTTTTATTTTGGTGATGGAATTTTACATTCACGTACAGGAACCGCAACGGAGGCATTGTTGCCTTCTTTATCATTAGAGACGACATCAGTAGCGGCAGCGTCAACGTCATTGTCGCCACCTGTAGCATTATCTCCATTTGCATCAGCATGGTTCGCATCATCACCATTACGGTTTTCTTCTGCAGCCGCAACATCGGTGGCCACAGCATCTTTACCCTTAAAGCAATCCTCATCCCCACCGTCATCATTATTTGCATCAGCATCATTGATGTTGTCGTTGTCGTCATCATCATCACTCTCTGTGTCGAATCCATTAACAACGCTCACAACGACAACAATGCTAACTGAAGCAACAGCAATAACACGATTGCAAATGACAACATCACTGTTATCCTCATCAACACCGTTGTCGCAATCTGCAACATCATCGCCAGTTGCATCAGTATCTTTGACATCATTACCACTGCTGTCCTCGTCACTTACCGCAACATGCCGAACATCACTGATATTGCCGTCATCGTCGTTGTCATCATCAGCACCAGTATCGTCGCCATCATTATCGTTACCGCATTTATTAACAATATCCACAACAGCAACAATGCTAAACAAAGCAACAGCGACATCATTATTGAAAAAGACAACATCACCGTTACCACTGTTACCAACAACATCGCCCGTAATATCACCAGAAGAACTAGTAAGCATTGTGAGGCTGTTAGTAGAAATTTGGCTCTTTGTTTGCTGTTAGTCCACTTCTCCAAAGTGTGAAGACGCTATTTAATTACGCATAGTTTGCAGTACATTAGCCAGGTTTTAAAATTAACTGTGAAAAATTAGCTTTAGAACTACTGTAAGATGTAAGATGTAAGATGTAGGAAAATATATTACTCAAAGTTTAGGCGTTGCATGTAAATAGTCGTTTGAAGGCCGATGATATCTATATACCTTCTAGTCTGTTTGTAGATATAATCAGCAGTTGACACATCATGAAGATAACTTTTACTTTCTTTATCCTAGACAAGGCAATTCATTTCCAAATTGAACAAAACTGATTTCCGACAAGATACTTCCTTACAGGTAGCCGCTTTGTTTACTACCTTAATATTAATCAAACTCCCTCAAAAAAGACGTACCTGTATGTAATAATTATTCAATTTTATTAATGAAAACTCTAACAAAAATTCAGAAATCTGATTGGTTATTAACAAGCCCTATTTTAGCCCAAATATGGCAGTGTACGTCATGCTTTAACTGGACAGTGTCATTTGCCAGTGTACGTTAAGCTTGTAATTGGACATTATGCGTCATTTTGCACGCACTCCTTGGACAGATGTACTTACATTCTTGCCCATGTGCATTTTGGCCAAAACACACTCAACTGCATTTTGAGGTATGACGTATAATCATGAGGTGTAGCTGATGATTGTGCTCATCAAATCTTGTCAGTTTTGATAAATTGATAGCAGGGCTTCATGCCGTCAAGTTATGTCTGTTATCCCACTGGGTAATCTCTGTAATCACACTGGGATTACTCACTGTGATTGCTGTTACTTCAGTAGTTCCCACTGCCACGCGGTCTTCAGCGGTAGTCCGATTTTAGTCACTCCCATGATTACAGACCGAATTGGATTTCACTCAGTCCAGATACCCTTATTAACTGTACGTAGCTCTCTGACAATATGAACCAATCAAAAAGAATACCATAATGTGCTTGTGTATTTGCAGAAGGCCAGCAGCTTGTTCGAAAACTTCACCAAGCAGTACAAAAATATAATTGGCAACCATGAAGAGCAACTGGCTGCGACAGCAGGAAACGGACTACGAAGGGAACTTATCTTTCGGGCGGCAGTTGCCTTTGAGGAATTTGTCAAACGCTATGGCTATCACCACCTCAGTACATCAAAGCCTGACATAAATAATACTAACAGCAAGCTTTGTGAGTAGAAACTATGTAGCCTGCTTTTGCAGTGTGTTTGAGTCGTGCAACAAAATGTTCCATGAAAGCCATAGACTTTTTAAAAAAATTAATTTCAAAATTCTCTCAGGTTACTCCTCCATTTAAGTGTTATTATGTCGTATACTAGGGTTGGTACATTGTTAAAAGTTAACTGTCGGAAGTGTTACGCAGTCAAACTAACATATATAAGTAGTGCGTATTATTCTCATTCGATAGCATTACGCCCGGTTGAAATTGTCCGCTATAATATAACAAGTTGTATAACCACTTAATGGATGGAATTTCCACTTTCTTTTCTTCTCGTTCCATAGTTCTGCGTATTCATCGAGTTTTCCACCAAAACGCAAGCGATTTTCAACTCCACAAAAATAGAAGACAAAACACCATCAAAGTTCCGTCACTGAATTTCGACAACAATGGTTTGTGTAAACAAAATGTGTGTTTCAAAATTACAGTAATTTTTAAATGTATCTAATCATGTTCTCCCATTCTAAAATACAGACTATTTTTTGATTGATAAACCACAATCGACTTTTGTTCTCACTATGACATATTGTACCATATTGACATATTATTAGCCATATGGCTTGCTCCTACTCTGATCAAGCGCTGGATAATTGAACCTATAAATACCATTCATATACTGAGTCATGACAAGTCATAACTATAGTCAAGGAATCTAATCCAATCTGAGTTCAATCTAGGGTCGTTGCTAGTTGGTATCTTATACAAGGATCTCCATGAACTACTTATAACAAATCACCTCAACAACGATGAAAGTGAAAACACCAGGTAAGTTAACGAAACCTGGATTCGACATTGCAAAATAATTTTTTGTTATTGAGTTCGCAGTTTTTCAATGCAGGTCCTTTCGTCTGATAATGCAAGTCGCAGCTGGGATTTGTGTAATGGGGAAAAGGATATTTTTCATTTCTAGGGTATTAACGTACTTCCCAATTAAAGTGCACCTAACCCCCAAATTTTTTTTCGCTAAAACGAATGTACTTGTTATTTGAAATAGTTCTGCGAAACAATTTTTGGATTCCGTGAAATCCTCGATTTTCTGTGCCCCGACGAAATCTCGAAAATAGCTCCAAAACACCACCATTTTGTTTCACGACCGAGTTTGAGGAGAATGGGTCCAACGGCTCTTGTGACGTCTACCCAGGAAGGTTCGATATCTCACGTCCTCTCATTTCGTTCAGGATTGTGTAATACACATTCGAAAAGTGCGCAGAAACGCCTTCCAGAGGTGCTATCGGCCGTTGCAGTAATATTCCAGATTTAAAGAAAGATATACTGTACAATTTACTGACGATGATCGGCTAATGGTACAATAAAGACGTAAACGACGGTTGATTTTGTCGAACCGAAACAAGCGAACGGAATCTGTGAGAACCATTAAAGAATTCTCACTGGAATTTGTTCCGCAGACTTTCGAACGCTATTTTCATAAATTTTCTGCTTAAAGCTAACCAGAAATTTTTAGAAATACTACCGACAACCTATATCTTACAATCCCGCAGTATTTATAACATAACCGGCAAAGTTGTGTGATCCGATCATGATCAAGAAGCGTATTAACTGGTATGTAAATAGGTCGCAACTGTACGCCGCTAACCAACACTTATTTCTCTTTCGATTTAGATAAAAGTAGAAAATTAATCCTTTAGAATTACATCATAACAAAATTGTTAGACTCACAGAGTTTTTCGAAGGTTTGGAAATCAGCAGTGCGACAGAGATTCTGTGCAATAGCGTCGAAAATATGACCGTGGAACATTATCTGCGGACCGCTTAGGGAACACATCCTTTTCGCTTATCCGACGAATTTCACTGCAAACTTTGAGAACAATTTACATTGGTTATTTGGAGTTACCACTTAAAACGTGTGACAATGTGAAATCGGTAATTGTATGAAATGTTTCCTTCCACCTTGTTCTCGCAGCTTCAAAAATACAGGTCCAAACAGTACGATTTTCAATCGATCGAAGCCAAAGTTTTGGAGGTCATCAAGTCTCGAAAACTGCCACACGTACGTCGTTCTTATAAACATGAAGCATTCAACAGAAAGTAAAACACAAACTGGATTTAACAGAACAATCATACCTTGACAAAATACATTCTCGCTAAGGACAAATGTAAACGGGCTATAAACACGAGTGGGAATCTTATGTTTAGTTGACGAAATTACCATCCAAAGCAGTCCTTGTGTTTTCTTTCCTGCTTTTCGTTTGCCTGCTCCCCCACTTCGTATCTAGCTTTCCATTCCTAATATACAAGCAGCTCGTCGGCAAAGAAGTCTTCCCCTTCGTCGCTTGAAATATTGTAAATTGCTCTCAAAGCTCTAAGCAGTGAGTTCACAGTTGTCGAACGTGCTCGATCGAAGTTTATTTTGGTGTCTTCCAAATTGAAACTTAACTCTGACTCCAGTGACGAAACAAAATGATTCTGAGACAAAGCTTGGACGTTTTAGTCCCATTAGTTTTCCATTTTCTCCAGCAAATACAGAGAGCTGACTGAGGCGCCATTGTGTTTGGTTCCTGGGTAGACGTCTTCAGGAACCGCCGCCCCAGACCCCCTAAAACGCGGTCGTGAAACACTTCAAGCGCGACTTTGAAAGGGCATAGAAAATCGAGGATTCAACCAAATTCAAAAATTTCTTTGCCCAAATGCTTCAAATAAACCCTAGATCCGTTTTAGCGAAAAAAAAAAAAAAAAATTGGGGTTAGGTGCACTTTAAACGGCCCCGAGGTTTATTGACTCTTTATTTCAAAGTGTGTGGGAGGCGCGGTGCAGGGCACATGGTTAGTGCGCTCGTCTCCGAGTCGAGCGGTCCGGGCTGGGGACATAGCGTTGTGTTCTTAGGCAAGACATTTCAATAGGTTTAGAAGGAATGGCGAGAGTTCTGGCTTTCCAGCAGTACCAAGACCTGGCAGCAACTAAGCTTATTCGTTTATCCACATTCTATTTAGGCGAATCAACACAGTGATAATGGCAGCTACAATGTATCCCAAGCCGCAACAGTTGAAGCAAAACGTCATTCTAAAGTTCAGGAACCTTAAGGTAACAAAAAGGTTAAATTTGGTTTGTCTGTTTTTATTCGGCTTAAACATGAATAAATCTGTTTTCAGGCCTTCAATGGAAAGAGACAATGTGTATTTTGGAGGGGCGTGAGCAAGAACAAGTAAGCTTCTAACTCTATTTATGTTATAAAATAACTGAGATACTATGCGTGCTCTGTTTGGGCAGTACAGTTGCCAGACCTATATTTTATTGTACCGTGCCTTTTACCCAGGCAGTGGGGCCTGGGTTGAAATTTCGGCTCCGTTTTTTTTTTTTTTCCTCGTTCAGTCACAAATCGCCGTCTGGTCTCTAAAGCGCATGCGTCACCTGTGCATGCGTACAACACACAATCTCGTTCCCAGAGCCTTCGTTACCCTTGTCCAGCGGAACGGGAAACCGAACACCTCTGGGATAAAGCGTTTTCGATAACAGGATTCTGGTTATTCCGGTTACACTGCGCAGGCGTGAGCGTGTAGTTCAAAATGGCGTCTGACTCCTCGTCTGAGTTGAGTACTTTTCACAATTCTATCGGATTCTCCTTAAAGAAACTGGGTAAGCCGAAACTAGAATTGAAGAGAGAACAGTATGAAGCCATAAGGGCAGTATGTTTTGAAAGAAAGGACGCGCTAGCAGTATTGCCAACTGGATTTGGTAAATCGCTGATTTATCAAGTATTACCGGGAATTTTTGACTACGTTCGAAACGGCTGCGAGCCTGAACGTCATGATTCTGTTATGCTTGTTGTGTCGCCCCTAAGCGCACTAATGAGAGACCAGTTAAAAAGTTAGAAGCGTTCCTTAATGTCTGCATTCTACAAAGTGCTGTTGAGGATGAAGGGGAACAAAAAGTGACCATTCCCAAAAATGTTAACAAGTGTAGTTTGGTGTTTGCGTATCCAGAGGTCTTTGTTGATGACAAAAATGTGGCAAAAATGCTTAAAAGAAAGGAGTTCAACAAGAAAGTGCAAGCAATAGTTGTGGACGAGGCTCATTTGGTGCAGCAATTGTAATTTGTTTTCAATGTCATTACATCGATCTATTTCCTGTAATAACAGCATTGGGAATTTAGTTACTATTAAGTACACTGTGTTAATAGATTTGACCACATTATCCTGCTAGTTCCATTATATTTTGAATTAAAACTTGATGTTTTTACTTTGTATTCTGCCGTCAATGAATAGTGATAACAATATTTCGTGACATTTTATTATTGATAATCTGTCTACATGTCAAACATATACTCAAGATCCTATTCGTTCAAAATAATTTTTGGGGGGCTAGTAATCATCCCATGTCTCGTAAATAATACCACTCAAAATCAAATCAAATGCTGCTTAATACTAAAATTAACCAATAATTTTTTTCTCTATTCCAAGGTCCACATTCAGGCCAGCATTTGCAAAGATTGGCCTCCTCACAAATTTATTCCCCTCAGTTCCAGTTCTTGCACTTACAGGAACTGCTACAAGAGATACTAAGCATGAAATAATCAGTACCCTGGGGCTTTCAAAACCAGTGGTCACTGAATGTAATCCAAACAGGGAAAATATCTATTATGTGTCACATGTTTGTGCAGACAGGGGTGAAAACAAATTACATGAAATTCTAGACCCAATTGTCACCGAACTGAGATTAGAAAAGATCAATATGCCTCTTACCCTGATCTATGGAAATTTGGAAACAATCTCAGACTGCTTTCTGTACTTCACCAAAGAAATGGGTAAAGATCAGTACTTCCCTACTTCAGCTGAACCCCTTGCCAAAAACAGGCTTTTTAGCCAATATCACGCACAATACCCCGAACATGAGAGGAAAAGAATAGTTGATGAGCTCGTGAATGGTACGTCAAATCACAGGGTTCTGTTTGTAACAGTGGCATTTGGAATCGGTATTGAGTGCAACAACATTCGTAGAATAGTTCACATTGGGGTACCATATACAATGGAGGAATATTGCCAAGAAGTAGGACGGGCAGGCAGAGATGGACTACCAGCAAGAGCAGACATTTATTATAATTCCTATGACATTTCAAAGGCCCGTAAAAATATGACTGAGGTGATGAGGACCTATGTCCAATCAAAGGAATGCAAACAAAAAATGATTTTGAATTATTTTGATCATGATGTTCCCAACAGTCAACACCCTAACCACACATGCTGCGACTTTCACAGGGAGCATTGCCAGTGTGAAGATTGTGAGCTAGTGCATGTGGCCGATGATTTGGAGGCTCTCAGTGTCCAGCAAGAAATGACTGTCACTGAACAGAATGAAAGTTACTCTCCAACTACATCTATCACTTTTGAGG